>NC_053393.1:195922469-195975685 GCF_905171765.1 Bufo bufo
TCCTTGTCCAAAATAGAACAGAGACCTGTAGAACTCGCAAAAACTTATCAATTCTTAAAATCGCCAACTGTAAATACAAGAACTGGACAAAAAGGGAAGCAGGAGGCAAATCTGAAAAAAGTACTTCAGAATCCAGATCGGAAGAGGTACTAGATGACCTCTCCCATGACGGAGACGGGGAGAGAGCGGGTGAAATAGATACCCCTATAGGGGAGCATCTTCTACTAGAAGAGATTCTAGCCACGGTCAAAAACAATGGCAAGGTGATGCAAGACATTGCATTGCAGCTGGGGGCAGTTCAGTCAGATGTATTTTTAATAAGAGACAATGTAACAAAGACTTGCGATAGAGTCATTGCCATAGAAAAGACTTTGGGCTCCATGGAGCATGAAGTAAAATTACTAAAATCTGAAACTGCCACCCTGAAAGCGGAGTATAATATTCTGCATAAAAAACTTGTGGACTTGGAGGATAGGTTGAGACAATCTAACTTAAGAATCTTGGGACTACCTGAGGGTGCTGAGGAAAGGAATCTTGCTGGAATAATACAGTCCTTAATTCTTGAGAACTTTGAAAGCGATAATTTCTCGCCTTTATTTCTGGTGAAGAGGGCCCATAGGATTCCGGGTAGTAAACCAGCTCCAGGAAGGCCCCCACGGGCACTCCTGGCAAATATCCTTGTTTCCCAGGACAGAGACATGATTTTAAAGAGGTCCAGGGAGTGCCCCCCCATTCTATATAATGGTGTTTAACTGTCTTTTTTCCCCCAGACTTTTCAAAGGACACTCAAGACAAGAGGTAAAATACATTTACAGGGCAAAGACATTAAGTACTTTTTTCAGTATCCAGCTAAACTACGGATAATTTTTTATGGAGTAACCCACTTTTTTGATACTCCATCCCTTGCTACTGACTGGCTAGACCAGAATAATGTTTAAGCAATGGTTCATTCTTATTGATTTTTGTTTTCTGCGGAGGCGGGTTCAGTGGGGAGGGGGAGAGATGGTCCGAGTAGAGAGGTCTGCTCTTTGTTAGTGGTGGATCATGGGGTGAGGGGGGTTGGATAGGGGGATATTGGGAGGCTTGCAATGCATCTCTTAGGGAGGATAGGGTGGGGTTGGGGTTTTAAAGGGGGCTTAGTAGATTATATGTCTGTAAGAATCCTTACTTGAAATGTACGGGGACTTGGGGATAAGATTAAAAGAGAAGCAGTGTTTGATTTAATCCAGAGACACCTACTAGCGGTTGTCTGTTTGCTGGAGACCCATTTTACTGAAGAGGTGGTGATGCAGGTCAGCAGAGGATGGATCTTGCAGGCATATACAGTCATGTGAAAAAATTAGGACACCCTTTGAAAGCATGTGGTTTTTTGTAACATTTTTAATAAATGGTTATTTCATCTCCGTTTCAACAATACAGAGAGATTAAAGTAATCCAACTAAACAAAGAAAACTGAAGAAAAGTCTTTTCAAGATCTTCTGTAAATGTCATTCTACAAAAATGCCTATTCTAACTGAGGAAAAAGATAGGACACCCTTGCCCCTAATAGCGAGTGTTACCTCCTTTGGCTGAAATAACTGCAGTGAGACGGTTCTTGTAGCCATCTACCAGTCTTCGACATCGGTCTGAGGAAATTTTACCCCACTCCTCAATGCAGAACTTTTTCAGCTGTGAGATGTTTGAGGGGTTTCTTGCACGTACAGCCCTTTTCAAGTCACCCCACAGCATCTCAATGGGATTCAAATCTGGACTTTGACTTGGCCATTCCAGGACTCTCCATTTCTTCTTTTTCAGCCAATCTTTGGTTGATTTACTAGTATGTTTTGGGTCATTGTCATGTTGCATGGTCCAGTTCCGCTTCAGCTTTAATTTTCTAACTGATGGTCTCACATGTTCTTCAAGCACTTTCTGATACACAGTAGAATTCATCGTGGATTCTATGATGGTGAGCTGACCAGGTCCTGCTGCAGCAAAGCAGCCCCAAACCATGACACTTCCACCTCCATGCTTCACAGTTGGTATGAGGTTCTTTTCTTGGAATGCTGTGTTTGGTTTACGCCAAACATGTCCTCTGCTGTTGTGTCCAAATAATTCAATTTTGGACTCATCTGTCCAAAGAACATTATTCCAGAAGTCCTGGTCTTTGTCAACTTTATCTCTGGCAAATGTCAGTCTGGCCTCGATGTTTCTCTTGGAAAGCAAAGGTTTCCTCCTTGCACACCTCCCATGCAAGTTAAACTTGTACAGTCTCTTTCTGATTGTTGAGGCATGTACTTCTACATCAACAGTAGCCAGAGCCTGCTGTAGTTCTCGAGATGACACTTTAGGGTTTTTGGAGACCTCTTTTAGCATCTTGCGGTCTGCTCTTGGGGTGAACTTGCTGGGGCGACCAGTCCTGGGCATGTTGGCAGTTGTTTTGAAAGCCCTCCACTTGTAGACTATCTTCCGGACAGTGGAATGGCTGATTTCAAAATCTTTTGAGATCTTTTTAAATCCCTTCCCAGACTCATAGGCTGCTACAATCTTTTTTCTGAAGTCCTCTGACAGCTCTTTTGCTCTCACCATGGTGCTCACTCTCACTTCAACAGTCAGGAGCACACCAAACTAAATGTCTGAGGTTTAAATAGGGCAAGCCTCATTCAACATGCAGAGTAACGATCTACTAATTATGTGCACCTGGTGTGAGATCTGAGCCAATTTAAGAGGGAATACATGTGAGGGTGTCCTATCTTTTTCCTCAGTTAGAATAGGCATTTTTGTAGAATGACATTTACAGAAGATCTTGAAAAGACTTTTCTTCAGTTTTCTTTGTTTAGTTGGATTACTTTAATCTCTCTGTATTGTTGAAACGGAGATGAAATAACCATTTATTAAAAATGTTACAAAAAACCACATGCTTTCAAAGGGTGTCCTAATTTTTTCACATGACTGTAACTCAACCTTCACTAGCCACTCGAGAGGAGTGACAGTGTTTATCCAGAAATAGATAGATTTTGTCTGTGAGGCATCCTCTATCGACAAGCAGGGGAGATTTGTTTTTCCTCATGGGAAACTTTTTGGTATTTTATGTATTTTAGCATTTATTTATATTCCTCCCCCTTTTTCCCATCATGTACTTAACTCTTTGTTAAGATTCATGGAACAACGAACAGATTGCCTTACTTTAGTTAATAGGGACTTCAATTGTGTGATCAATCCCAAAATAGACCGGACTTCCATGAATGGAAACGCCTCTACACGTAACCAGGGGTCTCCTTTAGCAAGATTCTGTGAAGAGTCTGGTTTTGTAGATGCTTGGAGTTTTCTAGGACGGGGAAAAAAGGTCTACTCATGTGTGTCTAAATCGGGGAACTCCATGTCCAGGATCGACATGGCTTTAGTAAATCAAAAATATTTGAGACATATTAAACTAATGAAATATGAAGCCAGGTCGCTCTCAGATCATGTCCCAGTATCCCTTGAGCTTTGCATGCTTGGGAATAGTCAAGGGGAAGTTCCGCCTTTTAGGTTGAATCCCTATTGGTTATCTATAATAAATACCCATGAGCGGTTGAAACAAGAGATGTAACTGGAAGATAATTGGATGGCACTCTAAACATTAGTGGTGCATGGGTTCAATATCAATTTCAATTTTCATTTATTCGTAGCTATCAAACCAAGAAAATATAAAAGGTAGAAAATAGGTTATCCTCTACAAATAGTCCAAGGTAAATATATCAATACAAATACAAATGTAAGTATGGGTGCATCAATATGTATATATCTCAATAATTTATATATGGAGAGGGAAAGGATTTACCCTCAATCTACAGTGTGGGCCATTTATATGGATACACCTTAATAAAATGGGAATGGTTGGTGATATTAACTTCCTGTTTGTGGCACATTAGTATATGTGAGGGGGGAAACTTTTCAAGATGGGTGGTGACCATGGCGGCTATTTTAAAGTCGACCATTTTGAATCCAACTTTTGTTTTTTCAATTGGAAGAGGGTCATGTGACACATCAAACGTATTGGGAATTTCACAAGAAAAACAATGGTGTGCTTGGTTTTAACGTAACTTTATTCTTTCATGAGTTATTTACAAGTTTCTGACCACATATAAAATGTGTTCAATGTGCTGCCCATTGTGTTGGATTGTCAATGCAACCCTCTTCTCCCACTCTTCACACACTGATAGCAACACCGCAGGAGAAATGCTAGCACAGGCTTCCAGTATCCGTAGTTTCCGGAGCTGCACATCTCGTATCTTCACAGCATAGACAATTGCCTTCAGATGACCCCAAAGATAAAAGTCTAAGGAGGTCAGATCGGGAGACCTTGGGCGCCATTCAACTGGCCCACGACGACCAATCCACTTTCCAGGAAACTGTTCATCTAGGAATGCTCGGACCTGACACCCATAATGTGGTGGTGCACCATCTTGCTGGAAAAACTCAGGGAACGTGCCAGCTTCAGTGCATAAAGAGGGAAACACATCATCATGTAGCAATTTCACATATCCAGTGGCCTTGAGGTTTCCATTGATGAAGAATGGCCCCACTATCTTTGTACCCCATATACCACACCATACCATCAATTTTTTTGTTCCAACAGTCTTGGAGGGATCTATCCAATGTGGGTTAGTGTCAGACCAATAGCGGTGGTTTTGTTTGTTAACTTCACCATTCACATAAAAGTTTGCCTCATCACTGAACAAAATCTTCTGGGTAAACTGAGGGTCCTGTTCCAATTTTTGTTTTGCCCATTCTGCAAATTCAGTGCGCCGATCTGGGTCATCTTCGTTGAGATGCTGCAGTAGCTAGAGTTTGTAAGGGTGCCAGCGAATTGTGAGTAGCTAATATCCGCCGAAGGGAGGTTCGACTAATGCCACTCTCCAGTGACATGCGGCGAGTGCTACGCTGTGGGCTCTTGCTGAATGAAGCTAGGACAGCCACTGATGTTTCTTCATTAGAGACAGATTTCATGCGTCCACATTTTGGCAAATCCAACACTGAACCAGTTTCACGAAACTTAGCAAGTAGTGTTGAGCGAACAGTTCGAGCATAGTTCGGGTCCGTACCGAATTTTGGAGTGTTCGTGACACGGACCCGAACCCGAACTTTTTCGTAAAAGTTCGGGTTCGGGTTCGTCGTTCGGCATGTATTTTGGCGCATTTTGAAAGGCTGCAAAGCAGCCAATCAACATGCATCATACTACTTGCCCTAAGATGCCATCGCAGCCATGCCTACTATTGGCAAGGCTGTGATTGGCCAAGTGCAGCATGTGACTCAGCCTCTTTATAAGCTTGTGCGCACGTCGGGACGTGCTCACTCCCGATGTGAATAGAACAGGGATAGACGCAGCTGATGCTAGGGCGAGAATAGGCAGGGATAATTGAATAACTGGAAGCAAATTTCTCTCCTCCACCTGTGATTCATCTGAACAACTGCAGCTGAGCTGCTTTTTTGATAGGGATTGGCTATTTTTAGAGTGGCCAGAGTGATTTTTCCATCCACATGTACCTGGGCTGACCGCCGGCCGCCATTTTGCGACTTGTAGTGCTGCAGCAGAAGCTGCCACAGTGTGCATTCCAAAGCTCCAAACAAGTCAGACATCTACACCTGGGATTCAGACCAATAGCGATTTAGCAGCACAGTCCAAGGCTATTTTTTTTAAAGGTTGTGCAGACCATTTTGTGGCACATGTTACTGGGCTGATAGGCGGCGGCCATCTTGGGACTAGTGCTGCAGCACAATCTCTCCCAACGTCCATTAATCACTTGTAATAGTGGTCTGTGCCATAGAAATCCTACATCAGGGACTTGGGTGTGCTTGTGTCACCCCTACTAATACCAGTCCACCTGTAATCCATACAGTGAAAAGCCATAAAGTATTCCAGTGAGGGAATTTTTATTTTATTTAAAAAAGGCCAAGTTAGTTTATCTGGCGTTCAATATACTAGATACAGTTAGGCCTGCGTTTCATACATCTGGAATTAGCAAACTAATGTGCTGGGGTTGGGAAAACATATATGTACCCATACTAGAATCTGTCAAAGAAAGCGGTACTCACATATAACAGTCATTCCATCTGTAATCCATACAGTCAAAAGACTGAAAGTATTCCAGTGAGGGAATTTTTTTTATTTAAAAAAGGCCAAGTTAGTTTATCTGGCGTTCAATATACTAGATACAGTTAGGCCTGAGTTTCATACATCTGGAATTAGCAAACTAATGTGCTGGGGTTGGGAAAACATATATGTACCCATACTAGAATCTGTCAAAGAAAGCGGTACTCACATATAACAGTCATTCCATCTGTAATCCATACAGTCAAAAGACTGAAAGTATTCCAGTGAGGGAATTTTTTTTATTTAAAAAAGGCCAAGTTAGTTTATCTGGCGTTCAATATACTAGATACAGTTAGGCCTGCGTTTCATACATCTGGAATTAGCAAACTAATGTGCTGGGGTTGGGAAAACATATATGTACCCATACTAGAATCTGTCAAAGAAAGCGGTACTTACATATAACAGTCATTCCATCTGTAATCCATACAGTCAAAAGACTGAAAGTATTCCAGTGAGGGAATTTTTTTTATTTAAAAAAGGCCAAGTTAGTTTATCTGGCGTTCAATATACTAGATACAGTTAGGCCTGCGTTTCATACATCTGGAATTAGCAAACTAATGTGCTGGGGTTGGGAAAACATATATGTACCCATACTAGAATCTGTCAAAGAAAGCGGTACTCACATATAACAGTCATTCCATCTGTAATCCATACAGTCAAAAGACTGAAAGTATTCCAGTGAGGGGATTTTTTTTATTTAAAAAAGACCAAGTTAGTTTATCTGGCGTTCAATATACTAGATACAGTTAGGCCTGCGTTTCATACATCTGGAATTAGCAAACTAATGTGCTGGGGTTGGGAAAACATATATGTACCCATACTAGAATCTGTCAAAGAAAGCGGTACTCACATATAACAGTCATTCCATCTGTAATCCATACAGTCAAAAGACTGAAAGTATTCCAGTGAGGGGATTTTGCTTATAAAAAATAATATATTTCATTGTGGTGCGAGTTGAATCGCAACAATGAAGAAAAATACTATTAAGGGACGAGGACGCGGTCGTGGTGGTGTCCGTGGAGCCTCTGTTGCTGGTAGAGGACGTGGCCGTTCGGCCCCAGGCGCACACAGTAGGGAACGAACTCCCTCAACTAGCCGGCAGAATGTACCGCAATATCTCGTGGGGCCCAATGCCGCTCTTAGGATGGTAAGGCCTGAGCAGGTACAGGCATTAATCGATTGGGTGGCCGACAGTGCTTCCAGCACGTTCACCACATGGTCTTCCACCCAGTCTTCTGCGGAAAGCGCACAGGTGGCACCTGAAAACCAAGCCCATCAGTCTGTCACATCACCCCCAAGCATATCAGGGAAACGGTCTGAGCCACAAGTTATGCAGCAGTCTCTTCTTCTGTTTGAAGACTCTGCTTCCAGGGTTTCCCAGGGGCGTCCACCTAGCCCTTCCCCAGTGGAGGAAGACATACCATGCACTGACGCACAACCACTTATGTCTCCAGATGAAGAGGACATGGGAATACCACCACAGCAGAGTCACCGACTCTCTGATGATGACGAAACACAGGTGCCCACTGCCGCGTCTTTTTGCAGTGTGCAGACTGAACAGGAAGAGGTCAGGGAGGGAGACTGGGTGGAAGACGATGCAGAGGACGATGAGGTCTTAGACCCCACATGGACTGAAGGTCGTGGCGATGACTTTCACAGTTCAGAGGAAGAGGTAGTGGTGAGACCGAGACAACAGCGAAGCCAAAGAGGGAGCAGGGGGCCAAAGCAGACGAGCCGCCGCCCCCAGAGTTCGCCTGCTACTGGACATCGCCAACAGGGACCCAGCCCCACAAAGGCAGCTTCAAAGAGTTCCCTGGCATGGCACTTCTTTAAACAATGTCCTACCGACAAGACCCGAGTGACTTGCACGCTCTGCCATCAGAGCCTGAGGCGAGGCATTAACGTTCTGAACCTCAGAACAACCTGCATGACCAGGCATCTACATGCAAAGCATGAACTGCAGTGGGGTACACACCTTAAAAACCAGGCACTCGCTGAGGCTCCCCCTGCTCCCTCTACCGCTGCTGCCTCGGCTTCCGCCTCGAGAGGAATGTTGCCACCTGCCGAGCAGCAAACAGAGGATGTGCCACCGACACCACCACCACCGCCACCGTCAACTAGCGTCTCCACTATATCACACAGCAGCGTTCAGCTCTCAATATCTCAAACCTTAGAGAGGAAGCGCAAATTCCCCCCGAGTCACCCTCGAGCCCTTGGCCTGAACGCCAGCATTTCTAAACTGCTGGCCTTTGAAATGCTGTCATTCCGGCTGGTGGACACAGACAGCTTCAAACAGCTGATGGCCATGGCTGTCCCGCAGTATGTGGTTCCCAGCCGCCACTACTTCTCCAAGACAGCCGTGCCTTCCCTGCACATGCAAGTGTCCGATAAAATCAAGTGTGCACTGCGCAACGCCATTTGTGGCAAGGTCCACCTAACCACAGATACGTGGACCAGTAAGCACGGCCAGGGACGCTATATCTCACTAACTGCACACTGGATGAATGTAGTGGCGGCTGGGCCCCCGGCGGACAGTTCCTTGGCGCACGTCCTTCCGCCCCCTAGGATCGCAGGGCATCATTCTCTTTCTCCTGTAGCCTCCTCCTCCTACTCGGCTTCCTCCTCCACTGCTTCCACCAGCTCATCCGGTCAGCCACACACCTTCACCACCAACTTCAGCACAGCCCGGGGTAAACGTCAGCAGGCCATTCTGAAACTCATATGTTTGGGGGACAGGCCCCACAGCGCAAAGGAGTTGTGGCGGGGTATTGAACAACAGACCGACGAGTGGTTTCTGCCGGTGGGCCTCAAGCCAGGCCTGGTGGTATGCGATAATGGGCGAAATCTCGTGGCAGCTCTGGGACTAGCCGGTTTGACGCACATCCCTTGCCTGGCGCATGTGCTGAACTTGGTGGTGCAGAGGTTCATTCACCACTACCCCAACATGTCAGAGCTGCTGCATAAAGTGCGGGCCGTCTGTGCGCGCTTCCGCCGTTCACATCCTGCCGCTGCTCGCCTGTCTGCGCTACAGCGGAACTTCGGCCTTCCCGCTCACCGCCTCATATGCGACGTGCCCACCCGGTGGAACTCCACCTTGCACATGCTGGAGAGACTGTGCGAGCAGCAGCAGGCCATAGTGGAGTTTCAGCTGCAGCACGCTCGCGTCAGTCGTACTGCCGAACAGCACCACTTCACCACCAATGATTGGGCCTCCATGCGAGACCTGTGTGCCCTGCTGCGCTGTTTCGAGTACTCCACCAACATGGCCAGTGGCGATGACACTGTTATCAGCGTTACAATACCACTTCTATGTCTCCTTGAGAAAACACTTAGGGCAATGATGTTAGAGGAGGTGGCCCAGGTGGAGGAGGAGGAGGAGGATGAGGGCTCGTTTCTAACACTTTCGGGCCAGTCTGTTCGAAGTGGCTCAGAGGGAGGTTTGTTTAAGCAGCAGAGGACAGGTTCACAAGTCGCCAGCCAAGGCACTGTACTGGAGGACGAGGAGGATGAGGAGGAGGAGGTGGAGGGGGACGAGGATGACGCAAGTTCACAGCGGGGTGGCAGCCCAGGCCCATCACTGGTGCGTGGCTGGGGGGATACGGTGGACGATGACGATACGCCTCCCACAGAGGACAGCTTGTCCTTACCCATGGGTAGCCTGGCCCACATGAGCGAATATATGCTCCAATGCCTGCGCAACGACAGCAGAGTTGCCCACGTTTTAACGTGTGCAGACTACTGGGTGGCCACCCTGCTGGATCCCCGGTATAAAGACAATGTGCCCACTTTAATTCCTGAACTGGAGCGCGACCGTAAGATGCGCGAGTACAAGCGCACGCTGATAGAGGCGCTCTTGAGAGCATTCCCACATGTCACAGGGGAACAGGTGGAAGGTGAAGGCAGAGGAGTGGCAAGAGGTCGCCAACGCAGCTGTGTCACGGCCAGCTCATCTGAGGGCAGGGTTAGCATGGCAGAAATGTGGAAAAGTTTTGTCTCCACGCCACAGCTATCTGCACCGACACCTGATACGGAACGTGTTAGCAGGAGGCAGCATTTCACTAACATGGTTGAACAGTATGTCTGCACACCCCTCCACATCCTGACGGATGGTTCGGCCCCATTCAACTACTGGGTTTCGAAATTGTCCACGTGGCCAGAGTTAGCATGTTATGCCTTGGAGGTGCTTTCCTGCCCGGCGGCCAGCGTTTTATCTGAACGCGTATTCAGCACGGCAGGGGGCGTCATTACTGACAAGCGCAGCCGCCTGTCCACAGCCAACGTGGACAAGCTGACCTTCATAAAGATGAACCAGGCATGGATCCCACAGGACCTGTCCCTCCCTTGTGCAGAGTAGTCCTTATTAACTGCCTAAAACATGTCTTGTTGTGCTACGGGCCACTTCTTTATTTGATACAAATTTTATGAAACCCACAGTTGAATGAAACTCTTCTCTGTCTGGGCGCCGGGGCCTAACCAGATGAAAGTGGCCGGTTAAACTAACGGGTGACATGAAGCCATAACCTCTGCCATGCTACCTCTGTCTTCTGTCTGGGTGCTGAGGCCTAAGTCAAATAAAGCGGTCTTCTGCTGTGCTGGGGGATATGAAGCTAATCTCTGACCTCTCTCCTCTGTCTGGGTCCAAAGGCCTAAATCACTGAAAGAGGCCTTCTCCTGTGGTGTGTGATATGATGCCAGAATATGTGCTGTGGGGCCTCTCTCCTCTTCCTGGGTGCAGGGGTCAAATAAACTAAATTGTGGCCTACTCCTGTGGTGGTTGATATGATGCCTGATTCTCTGATGTGGAACCTCTCTCCTCTGTTTGGGTGAAGTGGTCAAAGTAACTAAATGGTGGCTTCTCCTGTGGTGGCTGATATGATGCCAGAATATGTGCTGTGGTGCCTCTCTCCTCTTCCTGGGTGCGGGGGTCAAAGTAACTCAATGGTGGCTTCTCCTGTGGTGGCTGATATGATGCCAGAATATGTGCTGTGGTGCCTCTCTCCTCTTCCTGGGTGCGGGGGTCAAAGTAACTCAATGGTGGCTTCTCCTGTGGTGGCTGATATGATGCCAGAATATGTGCTGTGGTGCCTCTCTCCTCTTCCTGGGTGCAGGGGTCAAAGTAACTAAATGGTGGCTTCTCCTGTGGTGGTTGATATGATGCCTGATTCTCTGCTGTGAAACCTCTCTCCTCCATCTGGGTGTAGGGGTCAAAGTCTTTCAAAGTCGCCTTCTCCTGTGCTGATTGATATAAAGCTGATGGTTGTGCCATCTGACATGGTTGCCAGGGTCTGATTCAATGGGGGCCTACTCCTGTGGTGGGTGATCTAAATGCCTGATTCTCTGCTGTGAAACCTCTCTCCTCCGTCTGGGTGTAGGGGTCAAAGTCTTTCAAAGTCGCCTTCTCCTGTGCTGATTGATATGAAGCTGATGGTTGTGCCATCTGACATGGTTGCCGGGGTCCCATTAAATTGGGGCCTACTCCTGTGGTGGGTGATCTAAATGCCTGTTTCTTTGCTTTGAAACCTCTCTCCTCCGTCCGGGTGTAGGGGTCAAAGTCTGTCAAAGTCGCCTTCTCCTGTGCTGATTGATATAAAGCTTATGCTTGTGCCATCTGACATGGTTGCCGGGGTCTGATTCAATGGTGGCCTACTCCTGTGGTGGGTGATCTAAATGCCTGATTCTCTGCTGTGTAACCTCTCTCCTCCGTCTGGGTGTAGGGGTCAAAGTAACTAAATGGTGGCCTACTCCTGTGGTGGGTGATATGATGCCTGGTTCTCTGCTGTGGGACCTCTCTCCTTTGTCTGGGTGCTGTGGTCAAAATAATAGTAAGTGACCTTCTCCATTGGTGGGTGACTTGAAGCCTGATTCTGTGCTATGGGACCTCACTCCAATTAATATTGTTTAATTTTTATTTATTTTATGTTAACTCATCATTTCCCTATCTACATTTGTTTGCAGGGGATTTAACTACATTTTGCTGCCTTTTGCAGCCCTCTAGCCCTTTCCGGGTGTGTTTTACAGCCTTTTTAGTGCCCAAAAGTTCGGGTCCCCATTGACTTCTATGGGGTTCGGGTTCGGGATGAAGTTCGGGTCGAGTTCGGATCCCGAACCCGAACATTTTTCGAAAGTTCGGCCGAACTCGTCGAACCCGAACATCAAGGTGTTCGCTCAACTCTATTAGCAAGCAGTTTTCTAACTGTAGCATGGGAGAGGGGTGGTCTCGTAGGGTGTCTTGCATTGAAATCTGCTGCAATGACCCGGTTACTGCGTTCACCAGACATCAACACAATTTAAATCCGCTCCTCACGTGTTAACCTCGGCGACATGTCAATTGCTGTAAACAAAGAGAAACTTGTAAATAACTCATGAAAGAATAAAGTTACGTTAAAACCAAGCACACCATTGTTTTTCTTGTGAAATTCCCAATAAGTTTGATGTGTCACATGACCTTCTTCCTATTGAAAAAACAAAAGTTGGATTCAAAATGGCCGACTTCAAAATGGCCGCCATGGTCACCACCCATTTTGAAAAGTTCCCCCCTCACATATACTAATGTGCCACAAACAGGAAGTTAATATCACCAACCATTCCCATTTTATTAAGGTGTATCCATATAAATGGCCCACCCTGTACATCACTGACATTAGATTTGCCAGTTACAATTGTTGTGGAACAATGCTAGGCAATCTTGAGCTTATATGTATCCAGTTGGCGATTGCATGGGCCAGTTTGTTCAGGTAATCTGCTCTGGATATACATCGGATGTAGGGATGTATTTAATATGTGATGACACTGTTTTAGGTGCGATTTTGGAACAGATTGGCATTTACTATGCATTCGATTGACTCCTATTTCCTGCCTGTGTTTCTAGGACCTTCCGTATGTCATGTGATTGTCACATGACTTGTGACGCGCCGGACATGTGACTATGATCGGCGTTATGCATTGGTTCACATGCGGCGCCAGTCCAGGGAGGAGACCGGCCATTGGGCTGACATTGTGGACGGCGTACCGCCCACTTAGACACCGACAAGCATGACTATCATGGAGATGAAGCTAGGAATTGCCTAATGACTAACAGGTACTGTACCTTTTGATGCAACATTTCATTGGCAGTTTGGATGATTTTAATTACTACACAGGTGATATTAAGTAATATGTATTTTTTTATTGGCTGTATATGAACACATGGGGGGCCTATTATAGTATTTATATGTCTGTTGAATTTAGTACCAGTATACTTGAGAAAGGCTACTGCGTAGCCGAAACGTCGTGTTCCAAATAAAAAGTCACACCGGACATGCTGCTGTGAAACTTTTTTTTTCATCTACCTGTGCTTCTGGAATGGCGTAGGATTGGCGATTCCACCATGGCTGATGCATTCCGGGTAGGTCAAGAGATCCATGATGTGCTGCTCTACAATTACTTCTTGAAGTGGTAAGTTGTGTCTGCCCAATGAAATGGCAACAAGACCTGCAACAAACTCTGTAATGTGCCACCATGTAATACTACATTTTTGTCATTTTCTGCTTCCGGATATTTAAGGATATTTTCCGCATTTCATTGATAAAACCTAACCTGCACTTAGGCTTTATCAACTGTAATTACTTTTAGGGCGTGCCTAGAACATAAAATTTTATAACTTTCCACTTTTGTCAAACTGTAAATGTAGCTTCCAAATATAGTTTTTTGCAGTGAAGTAAAATAAATGTTTAGCTAAATTTATTCAAATCCAGCTCTTGTGTATCATTACTAATATATTCCCTACTGTACATAATAAGGATCTCTCAAGTCACTGTGGAGTACATTATTGCATACCTAATATACAGAAGCTTTTAAAAAGAACTTCAAAATGTCACTTGAGTTCTATAAATATGCAGCAACTAAGAGAAGAGACATGGGAAGTATGCAATCATCATTAAACATTAAGAAAAGCTTATTTACTTCACAGCTGTTCATCAAATATGAGCATCCTCATTTTCCATATCACAAAGTTCAACATCTTAGTTACCAGAATGTCCTTATACTGGCATATCACAATTAGTGATGGACGAACATCGGCCGGGACAATTCGCGTTCGCGCGTTCGCAATCAAATGTTTGTGAACCACGCGTTTGCGACGGGCCCCATTCACTTTAATAGGAGGCGAACCTGAAAAACCTTCAGGTCATATTTGCAGCCAGAAAACACTTACTAGAAATACACAAATAGTCCCACAACATGGACAGTGATATACCAGACGGGGACCATTGGCAAAAATTCTGACAAAAAAATATGTATTTTAATCAGGGGCCATTTTTATGCATCTTAAAGCGAAACTCTCCAGCTGGAGCCTAGAAAAACTTTATTTCCTATCGGTTTGATATATACAAATGTGCAGCACTCCACGTTTTTGTATCCTGCAAATTCCATTTAAAAAATGCATACATTAACGTAATTTTTTTTTTCTACAATGGAACAGTATGGTGAACGGACGCCACTGTACGGCATCAGTCTGAGGCATCTGTTAAAGCATAAATTTTTGGTATGCATTCAATGGATGGCAAAAATAGGATGTGAACCCAGCCCTAGTGTCAGAATGAGCATCAGTACATAGCGGAGCAGCGTGGCGGAGAGGGGAGGCCGCCATGTACTGACAGAGCGCTACCTGGTCCTGGTGGTCAGGGATGAGGACTGTGCTTACCAAGGACCATTTTCTACTGGGAAATACAGGGCACAGAATAATACACTAGAATCTATATAATATAAAGATATTAGCCCTACCCCCAAATAATAATACAATTAGGTGTTAATTTATTATATAGAAATACGTCTATGTTAGGCGTATTTCTGACACAGATTGTGGCGCAAAGGTCCTTAGCACCACAATCTGCATATTTTTCCAGCTCATGCCAGGTCTAAAAAAGGATAGCGTGGGCAGGGAAAGGGATACAGTTATGGCCATCCACTTATTGGTACCACTGCCATACATTGACCGGATAACACCTCTGTACAGTGACCGGATAACACCGCCATACCATGACCGGATAAAAGGGTATAAGAGGGCACAGTACAGTGATAGACTAGGAGCACTGCACAGAGTGTGGTAAGAGGGCACAATGCAAGTTATAAGGTGACACAGTATAGGGTGAGGGGCACAGTATGGGGTGGGGAGCACAGTCACATGACCTTGTGACATTAGAAGGTCCTTATGGTGAATGCGGTTCATACACCACCATAATGAGAGGCAGAGGAGTGAGTCAAGGGTGTGATTATGAACCTAGAGATAAAAAATGTAACTGTCGGTCAGTACAGGCCCCAAAAATTAGGCAATCGGCATTCACCTGACAGCTAAGAAGTTTGGATTTTGTGGCTTGAGGTACATTAGGCGGTCACAGGATAAATATGTAACTGTCGGCCAGTATAGGCCCCAGAAATTAGGCAATAGGCATTCACCTGACAGCAAAGAACTTTGAAATCTGTGGCTAGAGGTGCATTAGGCGGTCACAGGATAAATATGTAACTGTCGGCCAGTATAGGCCCCAAAAATTAGGCAATAGGCATTCACCTGACAGCAAAGAACTTTGAATTCTGAGGCTGGAGGTACATTAAGCGGTCACAGGATAAATATGCAACTGTCGGCCAGTACAGGCCCCAAAAATTAGGCAATAGGCATTCACCTGGCAGCAAAGAACTCTGGATTCTGTGGCTGAAGGTACATTAGGCGGTCACAGGACAAATATGTAGCTCTCGGCCAGTATAGGCCCCAAAAATTTGGCAATAGGCATTCACCTGACAGCAAATAACTTTGGAATCTGTGGCTGGAGGTCAATTAGGCGGTCACAGGATAAAAATGTAACTGTTGGCCAGTGCAGGCCCCAAAAATTAGGCAATAGGCATTCACCTGACAGCAAAGAACTTTGGATTCTGTGGCTGGAGGTACATTAGGCAGTCAAAGGATAAATATGTAACTGTCAACCAGTACAGGTCCCAAAAATTAGGCATTCACCTGACATAAAAGGCCTTTCATGCTGTTGTATATATATAAGGCAAGGATCATTCTTTGCTCTGTGTGGTGTCGGATGTGTGTGGGCTGGCATGAGGAAATAAATGACAAGTGGTCATCACAGGTGTTGAATTCCTCCGAGATCCATGCCTTATTCATTTTAAAAAATGTGAGGTAGTCCACACTGTCGTGAGCAAAGCGAGTGCGCTTATCGGTCACGATCCCCCCCTGCTGCGCTGAACGTCCTTTCAGACAGGACACTCAACGAGGGGCAAGCCAAGAGTTCCATGGCAAACTGTTCCAGCTCTGGCCACAGGTCAAGCCTGTACACCCAGTAATAAAGGGGTTCCTCGCTTCTCAGAGCGTCCACATCGGCCGTTAACCTAATGTAGTCGGACACCTGTCGTTCTAGGTGTTCCCTGAAGCTGGATCCGATGGGTTGCCTGCATGAATGATCTCATATCCGAAGTGATCAACACATCTTCAAACTGCCCTCTTTTTGCAAGCTCGGTATGATTGGTACCCACACCTGTTTCGCTGTGGGTGGAAATTCCTCTGCCAGTGCCCGCAACACCAGAATGCAGCATCTCTTGCAGCAAGGCCTGGAAATGCTGCATTCTGATAGCCCACTGTGATTCTGGTAACATGTCCACCATTTTGTGTTTGTACTGGGGTTTTAGGTACGTTGCCACCCAGTACAGGTCCTTGACATTTATGCTTTTTATATGGGGGGTCCCTCTTCAAACACTGGAGCATGAAGACCCCCTTTTGCACTAAATTGGAAGTGGTGTAGCGCCCTGGCTACAGCTCAGCGCCCAGGAGAATGTCGTCCTCAGTCTCCTCCCCCCAGCCACGGACACCAGGGATCCCCGAAAAGTTTAAAGTCTTCTCCTCTTGCTCCTCCTCCTCCCCCCAGCCACCATCCTCCTCTCACTCCTCTGCAGACTCCTGCTGACTTGTCTCAGATGGAGTAGCCCCCCCCCTGGGAATTCATTCAGCATTGCGACTTCCTCATAGAAACATAGAAACATAGAATGTGTCGGCAGATAAGAACCATTTGGCCCATCTAGTCTGCCCAATATACTGAATACTATGAATAGCCCTTGGCCCTATCTTATATGAAGGATGGCCTTATTCCTATCCCATGCATGCTTAAACTCCTTCACTGTATTTGCAGCTACCACTTCTGCAGGAAGGCTATTTCGTGCATCCACTACTCTGTCAGTAAAGTAATACTTCCTGATATTACTTTTAAACCTTTGCCCCTCTAATTTAAAACTATGTCCTCTTGTAGCAGTTTTTCTTCTTTTAAATATTCTCTCCTCTTTTACTTTGTTGATTCCCTTTATGTATTTAAAAGTTTCTATCATATCCCCTCTGTCCCGTCTTTCTTCCAAGCTATACATGTTAAGGTCCTTTAATCTTTCCTGGTAAGTTTTATACTGCAATCCATGTACCAGTTTAGTAGCTCTTCTCTGAACTCTCTCCAAAGTATCAATATCCTTGAACTGCGCACAATACTCCAAATGAGGTCTCACTAGTGCTCTGTAGAGCGGCATGAGCACCTCCCTCTATCTACTGGTAATGCCTCTCCCTATACACCCAAGCATTCTGCTAGCATTTCCTGCTGCTCTATAACATTGTTTGCCTACCTTTAAGTCTTCTGAAATAATGACCCCTAAATCCCTTTCCTCAGATACTGAGGTTAGGACTGGATCACTGATTTTATATTCTGCTCTTGGGTTTTTACGCCCCAGGTGCATTATCTTGCACTTATCAACATTGCATTTTAGCTGCCAGATTTTTGACCATTCCTCTAGTTTTCTTAAATCCTTTTCCATTTGGTGTATCCCTCCAGGATCATCAACCCTGTTACAAATCTTTGTATCATCAGCAAAAAGACACACCTTACCATCGAGGCCTTCTGCAATTTCGCTGATAAAGATATTAAACAATATGGGTCCCAGAACAGAACCCAGAGGTACCCCTCTGGTAACAAGACCATGGTCTGAATATACTCCATTGACTACAACCCTCTGTTGTCTGTCCCTCAGCCACTGCCTAATCCATTCAACAATATGGGAGTCCACACACAAAGACTGCAATTTATTGATAAGCCTTCTATGTGGGACAGTATCAAAAGCCTTACTAAAGTCTAGATAAGCGATGTCTACTGCACCTCCGCCATCTATTATTTTAGTCACCCAATCAAAAAATTCAATAAGATTAGTTTGACATGATCTCCCTGAAGTAAACCCATGCTGTTTTTCATCTTTCAATACATGGGATTTTAGATGTTCCACAATCCTCTCCTTAAGTATGGTTTCCATTAATTTCCCCACTATTGATGTCAGGCTTACTGGCCTATAGTTGCCCAATTCCTCCCTATTACCTTTCTTGTGAATGGGCACAACATTTGCCAATTTCCAATCTTCTGGGACGACTCCTGTTGCTAGTGATTGGTTAAATAAATCTGTTAATGATTTTGCTAGTTCGCCGCTGAGCGCTTTTGATAGTTTTGGGTGTATCCCATGTGGCCCCTGTGACTTATTTGTATTAATTTTAGACAGCTGACTTAGAACCTCTTCCTCTGTAAAGTCACATGCATCAAAAGATTCATTAGTCTTCTTTCCTAACTGAGGTCCTTTTCCTTCATTTTCCTTTGTAAAAACCGAACAGAAGTATTAATTGAGGCAGTCAGCTAGTTCTTTATCTTCTTCCATATACCTTCCTTCTTTTGTTTTTAATTTGGTAATTCCTTGTTTTAGTTTCCTTTTTTCATTTATGTATCTGAAGAATCACCTTTTTTCACTGACTGATCTAATTTCTCTTCTGCCTGTGCTTTAGAAGCTCTTATAACTTGTTTGGCCTCTCTCTGTCTAATCTTATAAATTTGCCTGTCATCCTCGTTTTTTTTTTTTTTTATAATTTTTAAATGCTATCTTTTTGTTTTTAATGATTTTGGCCACTTCTGCTGAGTACCACAGTGGTCTCTTCCTTTTTTTGCTTTTACTGTCAAGCCTAATTCAATTTTCTGTTGCCTTCAATAGTGCCACTTTTAAGTAGTCCCATTTCTCCTGGACTCCATTGAAACTGTTCCATTCTGATAGGGACTCGTATACCACTAATCTAATTTTAGAAAAGTCAGTTTTTCTAAAAACGAAAACTTTGGTTTTTGTGTGGTGTGAATCAGTCACTGTACTTATAGTAAACCACACTGACTGGTGATCACTAGATCCCAAGCTTTCCCCTACAGTAATATCCGATACCAAATTCCCATTTGTGAATACTAAATCTAAATCGGCCTTCTTCCGGGTTGGCTCCTCAACTACTTGCTGTAGAGATAATCCCAGTAGGGAATTTAGAATATCTGTACTCCTTGCAGAACTAGCTATTTTGGTTTTCCAGTTTACATCAGGAAGATTAAAGTCTCCCATAATGATAACTTCCCCCTTCAATGTCATTTTAGCTATTTCCTCAACTAGTAGATCATCTAATTCTTTGACTTGGCTAGGTGGTCTATATATCACACCTACACGAGTTACCTTATGATTGTCAAGCTGCAAGGTAACCCAAACTGACTCTAAATTGGTCTCGCTGACTTGTATCAAATTAGATTTCATGCTATCTTTCACATACAGGGCCACCCCTCCCCCTTCTTGCCTTCTCTGTCTTTTCTGTATAGAGAGAACCCTGGTATTGTTATATCCCAGTCATTACTCCCATTGAACCACATCTCAGTAACAGCCACTAAATCTATATTCTCAGGTGCCATTATAGCCTCAAGTTCATTGATCTTATTCCCTAAACTGCGAGCATTTGTAGACAAGAATCTGAGCTTGTCATTTCTTAACCTTTGTGCTACTGGCATCTTCTGGCATTGTTCCGGGGGGCAGTCTGACTGCTGGATTATCACTCTTTTGCCCCCCTTTCCTAGTTTAAATGCTCCTTAGCAAATACTTGGAACTGTTCACTGAGGACATTCGTTCCCTTGAGATAAAGATGCAAACCATCTTTCTTGTACAGTTCTTATAGGTGTGCTTGCTCCTCCTCCCATCAGTTTCTTGATGCACATGGATGTGACTAGGAGCAGCACACCATATGTGCGGCGTCTGCGCTCCTGAAAAAAGAAGTCCAACGGCTTAGGTAGGTTTAGAGTAGGACCCGCCTGACCTGAGACCACCTTGGCGCTTGGTAGGCGGGCACAGATGTGTTTTGATCAAAATATATAGGCCTCAATCAGTTGTTAGTTGAAGCAGGTATATAACCCTCAAGCAGCAATTTTGTGGACCCAGGTATATGGAAAACCTCTATCACTATTTTGTGGAAGCTGGTATATGGCAGGCCTCAATCAGTTGTTAGTTGTGTCCGTGTGCTGAAAGTGGTTACGTGTGTCCATGTGCTGAAACGTCTCAATTGGCTGTCCTGTCCCACCTGATGGATGTGTCATGGGTCAAAGTTTGGCGCAATGCAAAAGAATATGGCGTGCGCGGACATTGCCATATGTTCGCATGTTCGGCGAATCGAGAACGCGCAAAGGCCAATCACTAATCACTAATCACAATAATAATGTATAAAAACGTCTATCAAAGCTTTGGTTGCCCTTATTTTACACTCTGTTTCTTATGGAGGTTCAAACAGTATGGCTACAGATGAAGAGTAGAACAAATATTTTGAGCAGTGTGAACTAAATTATTCATACAGATTAATATTCTCAAGCAGTTGAGAAGTACACTGAACCTCTAGCAGAAAACTGGAGTAATATAAAAAATTCTCAAACTCTTTCTATCATGATACTGGTAGACACTGTAACAACTAGCAAGGAAGCTTTTAACTGTATGGTAAGTCTGTAGTGCTGACACTTTAACCTTTTAAGGATTATCTGATTTTGTGCCTTAAGAAGACATTTTTTCATCACTATTTTCAATAACATTTTTTTTTTATTCTTTATTTAAGCAGTTTCAATAAAGGCAAGAACAAAAGTCTCTTAATCATAGTAAAACTTATCAGACAAAGACCTGTATGGAGAGTCATCTGTAACATAACAGTTTCATCATCATCAAAATAAAACATATCAAAGAATGACCTGTGTGGAGAGTAATCTGTAACATAAGTCACCCGTACATACTAAATGGTAAAACACTCGGTAACACTGACATGGAAAAGGATCTAGGAATTTTAATAAACAGCAAACTAAGCTGCAAAAAACAGGCAGCTGCTGCCAAGGCCAATAAGATAATGGGTTGCATCAAAAGGGGCATAGATGCCTGTGATGAGAACATATTCCTACTACTTTACAAATCATTAGTCAGACCACACATGGAGTACTGTGTACAGTTCTGGGCTCCAGTGAACAAGGCAGACATAGCAGAGCTGGAGAGGGTCCAGAGGAGGGCAACTAAAGTAATAACTGGAATGGGGCAACTACAGTACCCTGAAAGATTATCAAAATTAGGGTTATTCACGTTAGAAAAAAGACGACTGAGGGGAGATCTAATTACTATGTATAAATATATCAGTGGTCAGTACAGAGATCTATCCCATCATCTATTTATCCCCAGGACTGTGACGAGGGGACATTCTCTGCATTTGGAGGAAAGAAGGTTTGTACACAAACATAGAAAAGGATTCTTTACGGTAAGAGCAGTGAGACTATGGAACTCTCTGCCTGAGGAGGTGGTGATGGTGAGTACAATAAAGGAATTTAAGAGGGGACTGGATGTATTTCTGGAGCGTAATAATATTACAGGCTATAGCTACTAGAGAAGGGTCGTTGATCCAGTGAGATATTCTGATTGCCTGATTGTAATCGGGAAGGAATTTTTTATTCCCCTAAAGTGAGGAAAATTGGCTTCTACCTCACAGGGTTTTTTTGCCTTCCTCTGGATCAACTTGCAGGATGACAGGCCGAACTGGATGGACAAATGTCTTTTTTCGGCCTTATGTACTATGTTACTATGTTACTATGTTATATCCGTTTCAGCACAATTGTGTGCGGTCCATATGATACAGTCTAAAAGTGCTTCGAGCTATCAATCTTATCTTAAATACCGCATAATCAATGAGACAGTAAGAGAAAGACAAATAGAAATACATGGTGAGGAGTTATAGGGAAAGGGGGAGGTAAGGAAAAGAAAAAAAAGGCCTCGTGATTGTGAACATTAGGTCATCGGCGTATGCCACAATTTTATATTCCTGCCCCCCTACTGAAAGACCCGTGATATTAGGGTTCAACCGGATTGTTCGGAGTAAAGGCTCTAAGGAGAGTATGAAAATCAAGGGTGATAGGGGGGTGATGTCTGGTCCCGTTTTGTATTTCAAACGTAGGTGATAAAACCTCATTCACCTTCGTCGCCGCAGAGGGGCAGGTATATAGGGAACTTATCCAGGTAATCATTGAGCCATCTATGCCTACATGCAGGGACGTGCACAGACATTTTAAAGGGCTGGGGCTTAAGTAAAAAAAAAAGGGTATAAGAATAGGCCAAGTGTGAAGCCCTTGTAGATACGTCTACCAGCGGGTCAATGGCGACATTTAGATCCCCCCTGACCAAAAGAACACCAAAACCGTCTAATTTCGATAAAATTCCCGCTAGAGCCTTGTGTTGATTGGTGTTGGGAAGGTATACATTGGCTAGGGTGTAAAGTGGTCCCGCCAGACGGCCTTTTGCAAATAAGTATCTACCATTATCATCCATCTGGATGTCTACCAGCTCCCAGGGGGTAGATCTGGAGATTAGTGTGCTTACACCTCTAGATTTAGACACAGAGTCACAGAGTAGGAACTATGGTAAGAGTCTGGGTATCTGGGGATCTAAAAGAGGGTAATGTTCCCTTAATGTGTTTCCTGTATGAATGCACTTTGAACCTTCTTGCTCCATAGGAGTCGGAGAATGGAGGACCTTTTCTCTGGAGTATTCAGTCCATTGACATTAATGGACGCAAAGTTGATGGTGGACATACTTTCAGTTTATAATGAGGGGAAAAGAGAGGACAGGGAAGATGACACACAGGAGTAGACTTTTTTGATAACGCTATAGGGTAGCTTTATAAGCCAAATAACCAAACCAGCTAGTCCAGAGTGGGTAGAATAACAAATACCAAAACTTGTGGAGTAAACACCACTTAGCAAATCTCGGAGAACCCTCAAATGAGCCAACCAAGAGCTGCGTAACTACAGTACAGACCAAAAGTTTGGACACAACTTTTTATTCTAAGAGTTTTCTTTATTTTCATGACTATGTAAATTGTAGATTCACACTGAAGGCATCAAAACTATGAATTAACACATGTGGAATTATATACATAACAAACAAGTGTGAAACAACTGAAAATATGTCATATTCTAGGTTCTTCAAAGTAGCCACCTTTTGCTTTGATTACTGCTTTGCACACTCTTGGCATTCTCTTGCTGAGCTTCAAGAGGTAGTCCCCTGAAATGGTTTTCACTTCACAGGTGTGTCCTGTCAGGTTTAATAAGTGGGATTTCTTGCCTTATAAATGGGGTTGGGACCATCAGTTGCGTTGAGGAGAAGTCAGGTGGATACACAGCTGATAGTCCTACTGAATAGACTGTTAGAATTTGTATTATGGCAAGAAAAAAGCAGCTAAGTAAAGAAAAACGAGTGGCCATCATTACTTTAAGAAATGAAGGTCAGTCAGTCAGCTGAAAAATTGGGAAAACTTTGAAAGTAAGGGCTATTTGACCATGAAGGAGAGTGATGGGGTGCTGCGCCAGATGACCTGGCCTCCACAGTCACTGGACCTGAACCCAATCAAGATGGTTTGGAGTGAGCTGGACCGCAGAGTGAAGGCAAAAGGGCCAACAAGTGCTAAGCATCTCTGGGAACTCCTTCAAGACTGTTGGAAGACCATTTCAGGGGACTACCTCTTGAAGCTCATCAAGAGAATGCCAAGAGTGTGCAAAGCAGTAATCAAAGCAAAAGGTGGCTACTTTGAAGAACCTAGAATATTACATATTTTCAGTTGTTTCACACTTGTTTGTTATGTATATAATTCTACATGTGTTAATTCATAGTTTTGATGCCTTCATAGGCATGAAAATAAAGAAAACTCTTTGAATGAGAAGGTGTGTCTAAACTTTTGGTCTGTACTGTATGTGGGGAGAGGGAGAGCAAATTAAGTTGCCATCCCATCACTGGGCCGGATAGCATACAACAGCATGAACCCTCTAAAGAGGGTTATGACTCCTGTTCGGATCTAGTCTTGGAAGACAAAAGGGGAGACAAGTAGTTTCCCGCTCTCTTACTAAGGAAAGCATCTTATTTGGGATCTCTATCTTATGTGGCACCAAAATTTGGACTAACGTGTTCAGCCACTTTCCATGGCCGCCGGGACAGCTTCCATGGGTGTCTCCATGGGTGTCTCCTGTTCTGAGGGCTGTGTTCATCGGGAGAATTTGCGTGGCAACTTCTCACTAGTGTGCAAGGCTGGTTGAGGCATGGAAATAGGGACTTCCAGCCAGTCTAGCAGAGACAGAGGGTAGTGATGTCCAGGAACCGAGCCAAGTCCTCCGTTTGGTTTGGAGAGTGCAGAGCGAAGGAGAGTCTGTTTTTGTGGATAATTAGATGAAAAGGGTGACCCCATCTGTAGGTGGCTCATTTTTCTTTGATCAATTGCAGGATAGGTTTGAGGGTGCGTCACATTAGCAGGGTTCGCCTTGACACATCTGGCAGAAGTTGGATTTGGTTCACCGCGAACATTGTGGGGCCCTGTGTCCAGGCCCATTGTAGGATTTCCTCTTTTTCCCTGAAATAGTAAACCCTGCATAAAACATCTCTAGGGGCTGAGTTGTCTCAGCGTCTTGAACCTAATACTCTATGGACTCTGTACAGTTTATTTCGGCATCTGGTGGTCTAGCTAGGAGAGAGTTGAAGATGCAGGTAACCGCTTTACGCAGATCAGAAGCAGGCACCTCCTCTGGAATCCCACGTAGTTTGATGTTGTTGCGTCAACCTCTGTTTTATTGGTCGTCTACTTGTAGTAGTATGTGTCTGTTCAAAGCCTTTTGTACTTCCAAATTTTCTTCAACTGTAGTAAGGCGGGATTCTAGTGCAGACGAGACCTGTATTTGTGTGGCTACTTGAGTGGAGATGTTGCACAGGTCTGTCTTGACAGCAGCAATGGCCTGAGCTTGTTTGGATTCCACCTGCAATATCATGGATTCCATATCATGTTTAGTCTGCAGGTTACCAAGGAGGGCCCATATATCTTTTAACTTCGGGCGTTTTGAATGTCTGCTGCCCACTGAAGAGGCAGAGGATAAGGATTCAGAGAACTCTGAGTAAGCAGGGGTTTGGAAAAGTGCTGCCATAGACACAGGGTCTAGCAGGTTGTCAGGTGCAGGAGAAGGTCTGCCATTAGTGTCTGGAACAAAGTCCTTAGCCATAGGGGAAAGGGAGCCCCGGTGAGTCATCTGGGTATTTGGCCTGTCTTCCAGCTGGAGTGATATGTCTCCAGCTTTATCTCTGGACAATGGCAGCATGGAATGTGGCGATTTGCTGGACACTGGTGCTGGAGAGGCTGGGAAGCGCACAGGTGGAGTGTCACTCACCAGGCCTGTCGCTATGAATGTGTTTATCAGCGGTAAGTCTCCCTGTGACATGGAGGAGAGGGGCTGTGGTTTTGTTGTGGCAGACGCTGGGAGCTGTGAACGCGGCTGTTCTGGAGCTGAGGGTCCTCCATGAGGAGCAGAGCTCCGCAGCACTGTTCTCGTGGCTTCCCGCTCTGCATTCAGCGCCATCTTGGATCCTGCAGACAAGCGCTCCGCGGTGAAGGTCTGGCTGAAACAGCGAGCTACTTGAGGTTCTGGGGCCAGGAAAGAGGACCCCGGCGCCCCGATCATCTGACAATCCATTCTTAAAGCTGGTAGTGTCTGGCTGAAAATTAAATAAATAAGTTGGAGAGGCCCAGGGTCTAGGAGCTCAGCGCTGTGCATCTTCACTGCTGCATGCTCAGGCCACACCCCCTAACATTTGAATTTTTCTAATAATGTAATCAAATTAGAGCTTGTAATCTTGAATGTTACCATTTTGGGTCATATCTTTTAAGCATTTATATTGGGTGGGAATAGAAATTAGTAGTAATTCCATTATTATTTTTTTATTATAGTTATGAAGGTACCATTTGTTTTTTGTGTAACAACTACAGATGAACGAATTTTTCAAAATTTCAATTTGGCCAGATCTCCAAATCTTCCAGAAAAATTTGACCCAAATTTATTTGCGACAAATCGCGTTTAAAAAAGGACTATTTCATGGATGCTGAGAGCCTTTATAGTGGTGTAGAACACTGTGCCTTGCAGTAACACGCATAGGGAGTCTGCTTTGGTAGTAAAATAATACTATGAGTCCTTATGACATGCAGATGACAGGCGTCACTTTTAGAATCACTGCATACTTCACTTATTTGGGCAGTCACGGGGCCAAAACTGACCAAATAACTCAAGTATAAACTCAGCCTTACAGGTCGATATTAGTGACAAGAAGAAGCTCACTCCCTTTACACTGTCATCAGCTGATTCCACATAGATGTCTACAGAACCTGATCTATTACACTCTTATACAAGTAGAGCCCCCCGACAGAGAAGTGAGGGTGTCAGCAGTAAGTTTGTGTTGACGTCACTGATACATTTTCCCTAATCTCTGATCCGTCAGAACAATTACCCAGAAAAAAACTGATCCAGTCTGTGGAGTATATGCCCTCACATTATTTGCTCAATAATCCATCAGTATAGTTAAAGGCAAAAAAAAAACAGAGTGGATCTAAAACAGAGATAACACATGAATGGAATATTTGCATGTCTTTTGTGTTTTCTAGTGGCTACCAAATCATAAGGCAATTCTGATGGGACCATACATGCCTTAAAGCTGCTACACAGACAGGATCTGTTTTGCGTCTAATTTTTCATTCCTTCTGACAGATCAGAAGAAGTGTCAAAAAAATGACGATGTCAGTCCGGCCGAAAGCAAAAATAGTGGACCACTCATGAAGTGGGGAAAGTGGGAACAGCATAAGAAATCCACAGAGTGGACCTATGACATAGTGGTGAGGTGGAAGCAGAATGAGGAGACCACAGAGTGGCACAATGACAGAGTCTGAAGGTGGCGGCAGCAGCAGCATCATCAGGAGGAGGCCACAGAGTGGCCCAAAGACAGGGTCTGGAGGTGGAAGCAGTATGAGGAGGCCATCGAGTGGCACAATGATAGAGTCTGGAGGTGGCGGCAGCAGAAGCAGCAGCATTAAGAGAAGGCCACCGAGTGGCACAATGACCGAGTCTGCAGGTGGCAGCAGCATAAGGAGACCACAGAGTGACACAATGACAGAGTCTCAAGGTGGCAGCTGCATGAGGAGACCACAGAGCGGCACAATGACCGAGTCTGGAGGTGGCGGCAGTATGAGGAGGCCACCAAGTGGCAAAATGACTGAGTCTGCAGGTGGCAGCAGCATAAGGAGACCACAGAGCGACACAATGACAGAGTCTCAAGGTGGCAGCTGTATGAGGAGACCACAGAGCGGCACAATGACAGAGTCTGGAGGTGGCAGCAGCAGCATCAGGAGGAGGCCACAGAGTGGCGAAATGACAGAGTCTGGAGGTGGCGGCAGCATGAGAAGGCCACAGAGTGGCACAATGACAAAGTCAGTAGGTGGTGGCAGCAGCAGCAGCCTTAGGAGAAGGCCACTGAATTGCACAATGACAGTGTGGAGGTGGCAGCAGCATGGGGGACCACAGAGCGGCACAATGACAGAGTCTGGAGGTGGCGGCAGCAGCAGCAGCAACATCAAGAGGAGGCCACAGAGTAGCACAATGACAGAGTCTGGAGGTGGTGGCAGCAGCAGCAACATCAAGAAGAGGCCACAGAGTGGCACAATGACAGAGTCTGGAGGTGGCGGCAGCATCAGGAGGTCACAGAGTGGCAAGGTGACATACTGTGGAGGTTGGTGGCAATACCAGTACCCGCTGAAGATGGTGGGTGAAAGAAGGAGCACTTGGCATCAGATGTGTGGCATCAGGCGGGTAACAGCATCAGAATAGTAGCTGAGGCAGGTAGCCAGAAGAAACCGGTCTCTTTTGTCAAATTGTTGGTGTGGCACCATGATTGATCTAGTCTGATGCATCAGGCATTTGTGTGTGGAAATCCTGACTGATCCACGCATGATTCATCTTGATGCAGTGTCCCATGTTCTATTTCTCATTAATGCAATTATCTAGTCAACCAATCACATGGCCGTTGCTTCAATGCATTTAGGGGTGTGGTCCTGGTCAAGACAATCTCCTGAACTCCAAACTGAATGTCAGAATGGGAAAGAAAGGTGATTTAAGCAATTTTGAGCGTGGCAATGGTTGTTGGTGCCAGACGGGCCAGTCTGAGTATTTCACAATCTGCTCAGTTACTGGGATTTTCACGCACAACCATTTCTAGGGTTTGTAAAGAATGGTGTGAAAAGGGAAAAACATCCAGCATGCAGCAGTCCTCTGGGCAAAAATGCCTTGTGGATGCTAGAGGTCAGAGGAGAATGGGCCGACTGATTCAAGCTGATAGAAGAGCAACGTTGACTGAAATAACCACTCGTTACAACCGAGGTATGCAGCAAAGCATTTGTGAAGCCACAACACGCACAACTTTGAGGCGGATGGGCTACAACAGCAGAAGACCCCACCAGGTACCACTCATCTCCACTACAAATAGGAAAAAGAGGCTACAATTTGCACGAGTTCACCAAAACTGTTGAAGACTGGAAAAATGTTGCCTGGTCTGATGAGTCTCGATTTCTGTTGAGACATTCAAATGGTAGAGTCCGAATTTGGCATAAACAGAATGAGAACATGTATCCATCCTCTTATGGCTACTTCTAGCAGGATAATGCACCATGTCACAAAGCTTGAATCATTTCAAATTGGTTTCTTGAACATGACAATGAGTTCACTGTACTAAAATGGCCCCCACAGTCACCAGATCTCAACCCAATAGAGCATCTTTGGGATGTGGTGGAACGGGAGCTTTGTGCCCTGGATGTGCATCCCTCAAATCTCCTTTAACTGCAAGATGCTATCCTATCAATATGTGGCAACATTTCTAAAGAATGCTATCAGCACCTTGTTGAATAAATGCCACGTAGAATTAAGGCAGTTCTGAAGGCAAAAGGGGGTGCAACACAGTATTAGTATGGTGTTCCTAATAATTCTTTAGGTGAGTGTATGTGGGCACTTTAAACTGTTGCTAAATGTCATATCAAATGTATGTGGTATCATGCTGGCAGTGTCATTTACCTTTATTTGCCCCTAGGTGGTGCTGGCACCACTTATACAGGGAGTGCAGAATTATTAGGCAAGTTGTATTTTTGAGGATTAATTTTATTATTGAACAACAAACATGTTCTCAATGAACCCAAAAAACTCATTAATATCAAAGCTGAATATTTTTGGAAGTAGTTTTTAGTTTGTTTTTAGTTTTAGCTATTTTAGGGGGATATCTGTGTGTGCAGGTGACTATTACTGTGCATAATTATTAGGCAACTTAACAAAAAACAAATATATACCCATTTCAATTATTTATTTTTACCAGTGAAACCAATATAACATCTCAACATTCACAAATATACATTTCTGACATTCAAAAACAAAACAAAAACAAATCAGTGGCCAATATAGCCATCTTTCTTTGCAAGGACACTCAAAAGCCTGCCATCCATGGATTCTGTCAGTGTTTTGATCTGTTCACCATCAACATTGCGTGCAACAGCAACCACAGCCTCCCACACACTGTTCAGAGAGGTGTACTGTTTTCCCTCCTTGTAAATCTCACATTTGATGATGGACCACAGGTTCTCAATGGGGTTCAGATCAGGTGAACAAGGAGGCCATGTCATTAGATTTTCTTCTTTTATACCCTTTCTTGCCAGCCACGCTGTGGAGTACTTGGACGCGTGTGATGGAGCATTGTCCTGCATGAAAATCATGTTTTTTGTCCTGCATGAAAATCATGTTTTTCTTGAAGGATGCAGACTTCTTCCTGTACCACTGCTTGAAGAAGGTGTCTTCCAGAAACTGGCAGTAGGACTGGGAGTTGAGCTTGACTCCATCCTCAACCCGAAAAGGCCCCACAAGCTCATCTTTGATGATACCAGCCCAAACCAGTACTCCACCTCCACCTTGCTGGCGTCTGAGTCGGACTGGAGCTCTCTGCCCTTTACCAATCCAGCCATGGGCCCATCCATCTGGCCCATCAAGACTCACTCTCATTTCATCAGTCCATAAAACCTTAGAAAAATCAGTCTTGAGATATTTCTTGGCCCAGTCTTGACGTTTCAGCTTGTGTGTTTTGTTCAGTGGTGGTCGTCTTTCAGCCTTTCTTACCTTGGTCATGTCTCTGAGTATTGCACACCTTGTGTTTTTGGGCAATCCAGTGATGTTGCAGCTCTGAAATATGGCCAAACTGGTGGCAAGTGGCATCTTGGCAGCTGCACGCTTGACTTTTCTCAGTTCATGGGCAGTTATTTTGCGCCTTGGTTTTTCCACACGCTTCTTGCGACCCTGTTGACTATTTTGAATGAAACGCTTGATTGTTCGATGATCACGCTTCAGAAGATTTGCAATTTTAAGAGTGCTGCATCCCTCTGCAAGATATCTCACTATTTTTGACTTTTCTGAGCCTGTCAAGTCCTTCTTTTGACCCTTTTTGCCAAAGGAAAGGAAGTTGCCTAATAATTATGCACACCTAATATAGGGTGTTGATGTCATTAGACCACACCCCTTCTCATTACAGAGATGCACATCACCTAATATGCTTAATTGGTAGTAGGCTTTCGAGCCTATACAGCTTGGAGTAAGACAACATGCATAAAGAGGATGATGTGGTCAAAATACTCATTTGCCTAATAATTCTGCACTCCCTGTATATATAGCTGGGAGGGTGTCAAGTCAGTGTGTGTGTTGAGGATGAGAATGAAGAGAGGAGGAAGTTAATGTAGGAGGTGGAAAAAAATAATTCCACCAAAATAATTCACAAAATATTTTAACACATATAACTGCAGCGCTGAACGCTAAATTAAATTAATTTTATCACCAAAATAAGTCACAAAAAAGGATACCACAGATTGGCAAGGTGACATAGTTTGGAGGTGGCGGCAGCATCAGGAAGTCACAGAGTGGCAAGGTTACATAGTGTGGATATGGCAGCAGTAGTGTTGGGTGTGAATATTTGACTTACGAATATTAATCGCGCATATCCCAACTTCGAGAATTTGTGAAGATTTAGAATATAGTGCTATATATTCGTATTTACGAATATTCTAGATTTTTTTTTTCATCTGAATCCATGATCCCTCCCTTCTTCTTGCATGTGGGCCAATGAGAAGACAGCAATGTCTTTGTCTGAGCTTAACAACATCCCTAGCAACCAATAGGACAGTTGCCTACCCCTTACTATATAAGAACCTCCCCAGCAGCCATTTTCTATATTTTATTGCAGTTATGAAAGAGATAGCAGTGTCATTTCTGTGCTCTGTGTTTTGTTGTATTACTTTAGACAGTTAACTTATATATATAATTCAGATCATTAGGGAGAGATAGTCAATGTAGGTTAGATTGATCTATAGTGTAGCTGATAGGTCCTGCTGTCCATACATACATGCTACAGACATAGTGCTGTGATGTTACAAGTTGCACGTAATGAGAAAAAAAATGTGCATCATTAATTGCCAAAAATTCGCAAGCGCAAATATAGGAAACTGATACCAGCTTGAAAAATGTAGCATAAGTGACCCACACCTATATTTTGCGTGCATTACACAAATATTACATTTTCGATTTTCGCAATCAAGGATATAATTGCAAATTCTCGAAATCGCGAATATATGATGAATATTCTACAAAATATTTGCAAAATATCGCAAATTTGTATATTGCCCCTGCCGCTCATCACTAGGCAGCAGCATGAGCAGACCACAGAGTGGCAAGGTGACATAGTGTGGAAATGGCAGCAGTAGGAGGAGACCACAGAGTGGCACAATGACAGAGTCTGGAGGTGGCGCCAGCAGCAGCATCAGGAGGCCACAGAGAGGCACAATGACAGAGTGTGGAGGTGGCAGCAGCATTAGTAGGCCACAGAGTGGCACAATGACCAAGTCTGGAGGTGGCGGCAGCAGCAACATCAGGAGGAGGCTACAGAGTAGCACAATGACAGAGTCTGGAGGTGGCAGCAGCATGAGGAGACCACAGAGCGGCACAATGACATAGTCTGGAGGTGGCGGCAGCAGCAGCATCAGGAGGCCACAGGGTGGCAAAATGACAGTGTGGAGGTGGCAGCAGCATTAGTAGGCCACAGGGTGTCACAATGACCGAGTCTGGAGGTAGCGGCAGCAGAAGCAGCATCAGGAGATGGCTACAGAGCAGCACAATGACAGAGTCTAGATGTGGCGGCAGCAGCATCAGGAGGAGGCCACAGAGTGGTACAATGACAGAGTCTGGAGGTGGTAACAGCATCAGGAGGCCACAGAATGGCAAGGTGACATACTGTGGAGGTTGGTGGCAATACCAGTACCCGCTGTAGATGGTGAGTGAAAGAAGGAGCACTTGGCATCAGATGTGTGGCATCAGGCGGGTAACAGGATCAGAATAGTAGCTGAGGCAAGTAGCCAGAAGAAACCGGTCTCTTTTGTCAAATTGTTGGTGTGTCACCATGAATGATCTAGTCCGATGCATCAGGCATTGGTGTGTGGAAATCCTGGCTGATCCACACCAGTGTCATTTACCTTTATTCAGCCCTAGGTGGTGCTGGCACCATTTATATATGTAGCTGGGGGGTCGTCAAGTCAGTGTGTGTTTTGAGGATGAGAATGAAGAGAGGAGGAAGTTAATGGAGGAGGTGGAAATTAGTTTTTCCACCGAAATAATTCACAAAAGATTTTACCACATATAACTGCAGCGCTGAACGCTGAATGAAATTAGTTTTTTCGTTTTTTCACCGAAATAAGTCACAAAAGAGGATACCACAGACTGGCAAGGTGACATAGTGTGGAGATGGCAGCAGCATGAGGAGACCACAGAGTGCAAGGTGACATAGTTTGGAGGTGGCGGCAGCATCAGGAAGCCGCAGAGTGGCAAGGTAACATAGTGTGGATATGGCAGCAGCATGAGGAGACCACAGAGTGGTAAGGAGACATAATGTGGAGATGGAAGCAGCAGCATCTGGAGACCACAGAGTGGCAAGGTGACATAGTGTGGAGATGGCAGCAGCATGAGGAGACCACAGAGTGGCAAGGTGACATAGTATGCTGGTGGTGGCAGCATCAGGAAGCCGCAGAGTGGCAAGGTGACATAGTGTGGATATGGCAGCAGCATTAGTAGACCCCAAAGTGGTAAAGAGACATAATGTGGAGATGGAAGCAGCAGCATCTGGAGACCAAAGAGTGGCAAGGTGACATAGTTTGGAGATTGCAGCAGCATGAGGAGACCACAGAGTGGCATGGTCACATAGTGTGGATATATCAAGTGATGGCCACAAGGAGAGAAACGCGCTCATAGGGTGAGTATGTCAAATAAACAATGTCCTTCAAACACAGGTGAGATAATTATGGTCACCTGTTCAGGTTTACCAATCTTGGGCACAACCAGAATGAAGGCCAATGGGAGAAGTTACAGGTGACTGGTTGGTGCTGCTGGATCTGTCCGAAATCTCCTTTGGCAGGGGCCAGACCGCCGACAGGGTAACGAATTGTACTGGAGCTCCACTGGACCATAATAGTCAAGTGAGCGTGTGGACCCAAGGCGCAAGATTACAACCAGATGCTGAATATAGTAAGGTTTATTGGGAGACAATGCGTTTCGGGGTTCTACAGACCCCTTCATCAAGTCTAAAATAAGTATAAAATAGAAAGTAGTGTGCAAATAAAAAATGGTTATGAAACCAAAGTAATAGTTGCAATAATCTAACATTTAAAAGGGTGCTAACATATGACTGAAATGAGAGAAAAGTGATACATAATAAATATGAGGAAAAATAGAGAGTAAAAAATTATATTATATTATATTATATATATATATATATATTGTGACAGAGTGTCTGGAGAAGTAGTGGACGGAGTCTATGTGTGCCCAAGATTCCTCACTTCTGTCATTTAAAAGCAACCAGGGAAATGTTCAGGAGAGGTCTCTGCAATTCGGGTCTGCATAAAACCTGTTTTTAGGGCCTGTGTTGCTGGAGTGGGGAGAGAAGGGTGGGCCCCACTCCATCCGGACAGTCCGGGTTTTGTTCTGTCAGGTAATTACTCCTCAGGTGTGTTAGCCTGATATAAGGCTGAGAATGCAGACACAGCTCTCTCAGCCTGGGAACAGGTTACCTGCATGGAGCCTGTGAGAGCACTTCAAGAGGTACGGACTTTGCTATTTTGTTTGGGTGCTTGGTATTAGGCCGGCACTTGGTCAGGGAGGTTTCATGCTGTATAGTTAGAGCCGGACAGGCTTAGGATTTTTGTTTGTTATATTTTATGTTCTGTACCTCAACCTGACAATAAAACTGGCTGAGGTCAGTTAAACGAAGTTCCTGCCGTGTGGACTGTAACTGCTTCGGTGTGCCTGCTAAACTGTGCCTGTCTACCCAGGAGACGACAGCCCCGCTACCTAATCCCTTACAATATATATAATATCAAAAGAATGAGGCAGCACTCCAGGTAAATAGAAAAAAGTGGATCCTTTATTCCCCTCTGTGCAACGTTTCAACCGTCTCAATGCGGTCTTTCTCAAGCATATAACATGGTGTCAAACACGGGTATATATACCCACAATCCATAGCAGGAATTACAAGTGGCAATTATACAATATTGAATGTGATCTCATAAAAATACAATATACAATATATCAAAATTATCATAATTCGTGTGTCCTGACACCTTACATGGTACGGTATCATGCACAGTGCAATATAGTATACATATACACATTGATCATAGTAACAACGTGACTGTAAGTTAATTGACCATAATCAACTTCATCAACATAGTAGTGTAACACCTGAGTGCATAAACCCAGTGAATAATTCAATAAGATTAAAAGCAACTCACACTGTTGTGCATGGACAAGCGCGCCAAAGTCCGCGTCCTCACTGCTGCACCACGCATGCCCAGAGTCCTCGTCACGTCACAGCGGCAACATCCCCAAGGAGGGGCCAAGCGCCATCACCATGGACACGCGTAAACACATGACCAGCGCGACCGTCACGTGACACCTCCAGAGGATATGCCGGGCGGAACCACGCCCACACAGCCGGACTAGCGTCGCCAGGCAACAATGTAAACACCGCTGACCGCGCAGACGCCAGCCCAGCAATGCGTGCAGAGGGCCGCCTACAAACACAGGACTGATCCGGACAATCGGCAGCAATGGTCAGCAAGTGGAGAGGGAAAATACCAATAATGGGAAACACAAAGGGCACTGTAACGTGAGAATGACTAAATGAAATAGATAAAGGGACCTAATAGGCTCCCCAGAGGGTTACTGTATCCATAGTTTATTAAAATGGAGTGACCGTGGTTTATTAAAGTATATCAGCACTAGACTAATATCTCTATAGTCCGTGCCATACTATTTTTATAAGACAAAAGGACGGGGGCCACAGGATCACGCCGCTTTCACGATAGAGATCCCAGGTCACATGAGGGTATGGGGTCAGGGACACTTCCATGCCACAGGACCCCTAAACCCTACAACCGACCATTCAGTCTATTGTTCAAAGTGAAAACAACCACCACTCCAAATGAACAGTATAATCACAGTCAACCCACATATTATGATATATTGTAGTGTAAACGATGTACATGTGCCCCTCAGTTCTCCCCTATCAGGCAGATTCCATCAATTAGACGTAGGGCAATAGGTACAAGCCCATGAACACCATCAGTGGAGTATCAAAGATCTAGAGAAAGAAAAGATAATATCAGCAAAGAAACAGTAAAAACTGTATACATATAGATAAAAGTAAAAGTAAATCACTCAGTTGATGACACCAATAAATAAATTTACACACACCAGGGCAGAACAGGGCAAGGAACACAGGAGAATAATAGGCAGCCACATCCTATACCACACTCCACTTAAAATCAACATTGAGACCATGCAGTCTCAGTGTGTTAAGACGGTGGATCCATCTTAGCTCACGTTGTTTGAGAGCCAATGTCCTGTCTCCACCTCTTCTAGACAGAGTGATATGGTCCACCAGCATGAATTTTAAATCCTTCTCTTTATGGTTAGCCTCAACAAAATGTTTAGGGACAGGTAGATCTTTTCTTTTTTGTCGTATGGAGAACCGGTGGTTATTTAGATGTGCCTTCATGTCACAAGTGGTCTCCCCAACATAAAGGAGGCCACAAGGACAGGAGAGCACGTAAATAACAAACGAACTGTTACATGTTAGAAAATGACCAATCTCATATTGGATCCCCGTAGCCGGATGGGTAAACCTCTCCCCCTTGGTCATATAGGCGCAGTTAACGCAACAAAGACAGGGATAGGAACCCCTCCTACGCGGGCCAATATGAGACTGTACCAATGTCCTAGCAGAAAGATCAGCCCGGACTAACTTATCTCGAAAGTTAGCAGAACGCCTATATGAAAGCAAAGGTGGCGTGGTCAAAGCAGTAATGCCTGAAAAGTTACTCTTAAGTATTGGCCAATGTTTGCGGATAATTTGGGCAATTTGAACACTTTGTTCCGAGAATGTTGATATAAACGGTATCCTATCAACTTTTTTATCAATTTTTTTATGTGTAACAACTGGTATTGCCTGATGTGAATCAGTTACCCTAGTCAAGTGTTTTTCAATCACCCTAGCCGGATAGCCACGTTCCTTGAACTTATCTGCCATCTGTGAAAGACGAGTCGGGAGTAGATCTGGCTCCTGTACCACCCTTTTCACCCTAAGGAGTTGACTGTATGGTACAGAATCAATGATAGACCTCGGGTGACAACTGTTGTAGTGTAGCAGCGTATTACAATCAGTGGGCTTAGTATAAATATCTGTAGACAAATGATCACCCACTATTGTGACAGTGGTATCAAGAAATTGGACCTGGGCGGTCGAGTGCACAAGGGTAAAACTGATGTCTGGGTCCATGTGATTCAAAAAATCATGAAAACTCTCCAAAGAAGCAATATCACCATGCCAGATGAGGAAGACGTCGTCTATGTATCGCCACCACCCCAGAACTTTGCTGAAGTGGTGGGACACATAGACAAGGTCCTCCTCGAGGGCCGCCATGAAGACATTGGCATAGGTGGGTGCCACATTAGACCCCATGGCGGTTCCTCGTAGCTGGAGATAGAAGCTATCCATAAACAAAAAATAGTTATTTCTCACGTAGTAATTCACCTGCAGTGGAGACATTTAGAAGGGCAGTCTCTAATGATATAGCCTCCCTACGTGAAACGGTTACCGATATGTCTTTTAGACACCCTAATATGACTACTTTTGAGGTTGCTACTTTGGAGGGTTTGTGCCGTGACAGCAGCCTCACCATCAAACCGGCTGATAAGGGTGGTGGGGTTGTTGTCATGGACACCTCCAAATACATTCAGGAGATTATGAGACAACTGGGTGATCAGAGTGTTTACAGGGTATTAACTGGTGATCCGAGGTTCGACATAGTGAGACGCATCAAGAAGGTCCTTGACACAGCATTGGGTCAGGACATTATTGATGGTGAGCTACATTCCTTTTTAACTGTGTCACAGCTACGTACACCGGTTATATACGTACTCCCAAAAATCCATAAATCACTGATGGACCCGCCTGGTCGCCCCATTGTTGCGGGCACGGGATCCATCTTTTCCAATATCTCCATCTTCCTAGATCGACTACTTCGACACTATGCGATCAGTGCCAGGTCCTACATCAGGGACACTGGTGACTTTTTGGATAGGATTTCTGACATTGTGCTGCCAGATGGCTGTCTCCTGGCATCTTTTGATGTCACGAGCTTGTACACCTCCATTGATCACGATAGGGGGGTGTCTGCTGTCCGGAGGCAGCTATCTGGCAGCAGTTATTCTTTACCTCAGAATTTCATTATTCATCTTTTGGAAATGATTTTGAGAAATAACTATTTTTTATTGTAATGATAAGTCTAGCTGGGAGGAAAAAATGAAAATTTATAGTGAACTGGTTAACCTAGAGGAACACCAGGGTACCAGTGAGGCTACAGAGAAAGGGACACAAATCACTGCCGTTCGCTGTCAGCACATGGGGCGTCTGATTCGCTGTGCGCTCAGAGCGCGCACTTACAGCAGAGATTTAGAGGAGTGGAGTGGGCGGGGACCAGGAGCGCTGATTGGACAGCGTCTCTGGCAAGGTGGTGATATTAAGGAAGATGCTGAATGAGGTACTTGGCGAGTGGAGCGATGCAGATGGTGGCTGGACAGGGAGAGGATGGAATTCAGAAACAGATAAAGCTGTGATGGGGGAGCAAATTGAAAAGTATATAATGAGAGAAAGGAACCTATGTGATATACAGGGGATGGGTGATATATGGGTGGTATGTATAGCTCACAAGAGGAGAGGAATCTTAATGTGTAGAATTAAAGTGGAAATACAAATAAAACTGCTATATGAGTATTGGGATGACTGAACTAGAGCTTGCCGGAGTTGTATGTACTAAGAAAGAGTGGCTGGGGGTGTATAAGAATTATGTGCTATAGAGATGAAATAAAATGTATATAATACAGTCCTGATCAAAAGTTTAAGACCACTTGAAAAATGGCAAAAAATCTTATTTTACATTGTTGGATCCTAACAAGGTTCCAAGTAGAGCTTCAACATGCAACAAGAAGAAATGAGAGTGAGACAAAACATTTTTTGAGCATTCAATTAATTGAAAATAACGATTAAACTGAAACAGGCTGTTTTTCAGCTGATCCAAATTTTAGGACCACATGACTTTAAAAGGCCAAATTTGTGCAAAGATGTGGATTCATTGTCATTTTCTGTCAGGTAGTCACACGTTGTGATGGCAAAGGCAAAAAAACTCTCCCTTTTTGAACGTGGTCGGGTTGTTGAACTGCATAAGCAGGGTCTCTCACAGCGTGCCATCGCTGCTGAGGTGGGACGCAGTAAGAAAGTCACTTGGAATTTCTTAAATGATCCTGAGGCTTATGGAACAAAAAAGTCAAGTGGAAGACCCCGAAAAATTTCATCAGCACTGAACCGGAGGATCCAATTGGCTGTCCGTCAAGACACTGGACGATCCTCAACCCAAATTAAGGCCCTTACTGGTGCTGACTGCAGCCCCATAACCATCAGACGGCATCTGAGACTGAAGGGCTTCAAAAACTAAAAACGTCTTCAAAGACCTCGTCTCCTTGAACGCCACAGAACTGCTCGTTTGGACTTTGCAAGAGTGCACCAAACATGGGACACTCAAAGGTGGAAGAAAGTTTTATTCTCTGATGAGAATTTTTTTTACCTTGATGGTCCTGATGGTTTCCAACATTACTGGCATGACAAGCAGATCCCACCTAAGATGTTTTCTACGCGCCACAGTGGAGGGGGCGCCATAATGGTCTGGGGTACCTTTTCCTTCAGTGGAACAATGGAGCTTCAGGAAGTGCAGAGGCGTCAAACGGCCGCTGGCTATGTCCAGATGTTGCAGAGAGCATTCCTCATGACTGAGGGCCCTCGTCTGTGTGGTAACGACTGGGTTTTTCAACAGGACAACGCTACAGTACACATTGCCCGCAGGACAAGGGACTTCTTCCAGGAGAATAACATCACTCTTTTGGCCCATCCTGCGTGTTCCCCTGATCTAAATGAAATTTAGAACCTTTGGGGATGGATGGCAAGGGAATTTTACAAAAATGGACAACAGTTCCAGACAGTAGATGGCCTTCGTGCAGCCGTCTTCACCACTTGGAGAAATGTTCCCACTCACCTCATGGAAACGCTTTCATCAAGCATGCCGAAACAAATTTTTCAAGTGATAAACAATAACGGCGGAGCTACTCATTACTGAGTTCATGTTTGGAAGTTGGATTTCTGTTTGGGGGGGTTTAGTTTTTTTTTGGAGGTGTGGTCCTAAACTTCTGATCAGCTGAAAAACGGCCTGTTTCAGTTTATTCGTTGTTTTCATTAAATTGAATGCTCAAAAAATGTTTTGTCTCACTCTCATTTCTTCTTGTTGCATGTTGAAGCTCTACTTGGAGCCTTGTTAAGATCCAGCCATCTAAATATGATTTTTTTGCCATTTTTCAAGTGGTCTTAAACTTTTGATCAGGACTGTATATTATATAAAATGAACATGGCGACATTGAGTATTAGAAACAAAATTGAGATATATTTAGAGAACCAGGAATGACCAAGTTAAATGGCCTCAATAGTGTGGAAGAGATCTTTTGGGTGCACCAGTCAAAAGCACTTGTTCTCAAGACTCTCATTAAGAGAGTCTGTAGTTTGAAAATCCAAAACATCTCTCTCCGTTGGAGTGTTCTAAATCTATCAGAGCAACTGTCAGAGATGTGTTCAATAGGTGTGATGGAAATCCTAGTGGGATATTTATCATGGGTATCGAAAAAATTTCCGGATACGCTATGCTTCAGAAAACCCAGTGTGATGTTCCATCGGTGTTTATTCAGGCGTTCCCTCAGGGCCTGGATCGTGCGGCCGACATATTGCAGCCCACAATCACATTCCAAGAGGTAGACCACATAGGATGAGGAGCAGTTCACAAAGCTTTTTATGGGGAACTCTTCACCCGTGACGTTGCTCCTGATGGTCTTGATCCGGTGGACAATGTTGGTGCAGCATTTGCATTGAGTATGGCTGCATTTATAACTTCCCACAGGATCAGGAAACCAATTGCTCGCAGTCGTGGTTATGGATTTCTTATTTTTCAATTTACTTGGAGCTAATTGTTTTTTCAATGTTCTCGCCCTCCTGAACGTAATACGTGGCCTGTATGGGATGTTCTCTTTAAGATACAGATCAGTCTATAAAATGTGCCAGTGTTTGGTTAAAATGCTCCTTAAAACCTCATGATTGTAGTTATAAGTGGTAATAAAAGCAGACTTGTACTTCTTCGGGTCTACTGTTTTCATTGGCTTCTCTTTGGTCACCAAGTACTCTTCTCTCGTCTCAGTCATATGTTAGCATCCTTTTAAATGTTGGATTATTGCAACTATTACTTTGGTTTCATTACCATTTTTTATTTGCACACTACTTTCTATTTTATACTTTTTTTTTTATTTGATAAAGTGGTCCGTAGAACCCCGAAACTCATTGTCTCCCAATAAACCTTACTATATTCAACATCTGGGTATGATCTTGCACCTTGGGTCCATGCGCTCACTTGACTCTTATGGTCCAGTGGAGCTCCAGTACATAGTGTGGATATGGCAGCAGCATGAGGGCGACCACAGAGTGGCAAGGTGACATAGTGTGTATATGGCAGCAGCATGAGGAGACCACAGAGTAGCACAATGACAGAGTCTGGAGGTGGCAGCAGCATGAGGAGACCACAGAGCGGCACAATGACAGAGTCTGGAGGTGGCTGCAGCAGCATCAGGAGGCCACAGAGTGACATAGTGACATACTATAGAGGTTGGTGGCAATACCAGAACCTGCTGAAGATGGTGGGTGAAAGAAGGAGCACTTGGCATCAGATGTGTGGCATCAGGCGGGTAACAGCATCAGAATAGTAGCTGAGGCAGGTATCCAGAAGAAATTGGTCTCTTTTGTCAAATTGTTGGTGTGCACCATGGATGATCTAGTCTGATGCAAGAGGCATTGGTATGTGGAAATCCTGGCTGATCCAAGCCTGATTCCTCTTGATGCAGTGTCCCACTATGTGCTATATGTGGGCACTGCGTCTCTACATGGGGGGCAAGGTTATTTCTTGCCCCCCCGCTGATTCCCCTTTAAAAAAAACACTGGCCTGCGGCCGCCCAGGCGCCCGCAAGGTACGGCAGGGCATGGCAGTGCATTGTTCCCTGTCCCGCCGATCACCACTATAGGCTTCAGGCCAACTACGCCTGAAGCCTATGCGGTAGTAAAATCCAGGCGCAGGCGGGCGTGATGACGTCATCGTGCACCTGTGCCGAGATGGGAGCGCCTGCCTAATACCGAGTCGAATGAGGGACATAAGATAAGTTTTAGCTTTATTTTTTTGTGTGCCACTGCCAAGTGCCAACTTTGGTGGACATTACTCGTGGGCACAGGAGGATCATATTGCTGAAGGGACAGTGGGGGGCAAATTTCTACATGGGGAGCAAACTAGTCATGGGGGCAGTGTGGGGGACAATTAATACATTACTGTGGGGGCAGCGTTGTGGGGGACAATTACTACTGTGGGGGCACTGGCAGTGTGGGGGACAATTTCTAATGTGGGGGCAGTGTGGGGGAAAATTACTACTGGCGGCAGTGTGGGAGACAATTACTACTGTTGGGGGCAATGTGGGAGACAATTATTACTGTTGGGGGCAGTGTGTGGGACAATTACTAATGTGGGGGCAGTGTGTGAGACAATTACTACTGTGGGGGCAGTGTGAGGGACAATTACTACTGTGGGGGCAGTGTGAGGGATAATTACTACTGTGGGGCAGTGTGAGGGACAATTACTACTGTGGGGGCATTGTGGGGGACAATTGCTACAGTGTCATCCACAGATCCCCCATAACAGTGTGTCATCCATAGATCCCCCATAACAGTGTGTCATCCACAGATCCCCCATAACAGTGTGTCATTCACAGATCCAACATAACAGTGTCATCCACAGATCCCCCATAACAGTGTGTCATCCACAGATCCCACATAACAGTGTGTCATCCACAGATCCCCCGTAACAGTGTCATCCACAGATGCCCCATAGCAGTGTGTCATCCACAGATCCCCCATAACAGTGTGTCATCCACAGATTCCCCATAACAGTATGTCATCCACAGATACCCCATAACAGTGTGTCATCCACAGTCCCCCCATAACAGTGTGTCATCCACAGATCCCTCATAACAGTGCGCCTTCGAACTGAGGAGAGACTGAAAGTAGGGGAAAGAATCCATGGAAGCAAGCAGAGGACAGCACAGCAGACTACTGAATAGCTTCTTTGGTAAGTAAACTGTTTTATTATAAATGTAGTTTAGTTTAATGTCTAATTTTAACTTTTAAGTAGGTAGGAAGTGGCCGGCTGTGTAAAATTGCTACATGGTAAGTAGTATTAGTTGCACACACCAACAACACCCACAGGGTTATTTCACAAAAGTGTGAAGAGTTTGGAGAAGTCAAGAGAAGTGAAAAATATAGGACAACATGGCTGATTTGAAAAAAATCCTCCAATTCAGATCACTTTCCTATTCAGTTATGTTGTCCTAGATTGTTCCCTTCTCCAAACTCTTCACCCTTATGTGAATAAGCCTGTGAGCGTCTGTTTATTGATCTTCTTTAGTGACATGTTTAACATATGGGATTATTTACACAGCCCTGGTGCTTGCTGAAACTGCTTTAAACTATAAGGAAAGGTTTTTGAGAGTGTTTCTCTCTTTCTCAGGTCTGAAGCAATACTGATGAAGAAAGGAAAACTCTTGAAAGCTTGTCTTTTAAGTATTAAAAAGGTATCCTTGCATACCGCAATACTCTTGTATTTTGTAATCTTATTTATATATATACTTATTTTGTTTATTTAGTGGTGAAAATTATTAGTGCACCCCCATTTTTGACTATGGTATCTTATGTGCCCCCCCATATATTGTTCCAAGAGTCGCCACTGGTTGGCACTTTAAACTGTTTCTAAATGCCATATCAAATGTATTGTGATATCATGCTGTAATTCCCTTTAACAGACTGGCAGTCTCATTTACCTTTAGTCGCCCCTAGGTGCTGGCACCACTTATATATATAGCTGGGGGGGGGGGGGTCAAGTCAGTGTGTTTGTTGAGGATGAGAATGAAGAGAGTAGTAAGTTAATGGAGGAGGTGGAAATTTGTTTTTCCACCAAAATAATTCACAAAAGATTTTACCACATATAAGTGTAGGGCTGAAAGCTGAATGAAATTTGTTTTTCCACCAAAATAATTCACAAAAGATTTTACCACATATAACTGCGGTGCTGAACGCTGCATACAATTTTTTTTCCACCGAACTAAGTCACAAAATATTTTACCACATATAACTGCAGCACTGAACGCTGCATGAAATTTGTTTTTCCACCGAAATAATTCACAATTTTTTTTACCGTGTATAGGTGTAGCGCTTAATGCTGAATACAATTTTGTTTCCACCGAAATAAGTCACAAAAGATTTTACCGCATATAAGTGCAGTGCTGAAAGCTGAATAAAATTTATTTTTCCACCGAAATAAGTCACAAAATATTTTACCACATATAACTGCAGAGCTGAACGCTGAATAAAATTTATTTTTCCACCAAAATACTTCAATAAAGATACCGGTGTAGAAGAAGAGATGAACAGCGGCACTCACCCATATGCGATTTATAACAGCAGCTTTATTCAAAATCAAGTAAGGCAGGGGGCGGACAATTCAAGAGCACGCATCAAACAACTTCAATAAAGATGTTACCACATATAACGGAGCAGGGAGATGGAAAGGATCTTCGGATTCCCCCCGCACTATACGTCTCAGAAATGAACCGCTGCTTCCGACAGCTTCTATTCGCTCCGCTGAAGGATTATTTTGAAAGTGTGTAGAAGCCACACGGGGCCCCCACGCTGCAGATTTATCATGGAGACATCATGGAAATTTAACCGCATATAACAGCAGCGCTGACTGCTGAATACATTTTGTTTTTCGACCAAAATACTTCAATAAAGATTTGACCACATATAACCGCCGCACTGACTGACTGTTACTACTTCCCAGGTAGGTAGGCAACTGCGAGCAGGTGCTCTACCCCGGGCTGTTTTGGCTCCCGACCTCCCACTGCGGCCACCCTGCTGAATCCCAGCCATGCTTTCATCACATACAGTGGAGGAAATAATTATTTGACCCCTCACTGATTTTGTAAGTTTGTCCAATGACAAAGAAATGAAAAGTCTCAGAACAGTATCATTTCAATGGTAGGTTTATTGTAACAGTGGCAGATAGCACATCAAAAGGAAAATCGAAAAAATAACTTTAAATAAAAGATAGCAACTGATTTGCATTTCATTGAGTGAAATAAGTATTTGAACCCTCTAACAAAAAAAGACTTAATACTTGGTGGAAAAACCCTTGTTTGCAAGCACAGAGGTCAAACGTTTCTTGTAATTGATGACCAAGTTTGCGCACATTTTAGGAGGAATGTTGGTCCACTCCTCTTTGCAGATCATCTCTAAATCCCTAAGGTTTCGAGGCTGTCTCTGTGCAACTCTGAGCTTGAGCTCCCTCCATAGGTTTTCGATTGGATTAAGGTCCGGAGACTGACTAGGCCACTCCATGACCTTAATGTGCTTCTTCTTGAGCCACTCCTTTGTTGCCTTTGCTGTATGTTTTGGGTCATTGTCGTGCTGGAACACCCATCCACGACCCATTTTCAGTTTCCTGGCAGAGGGAAGGAGGTTGTCGCTCAGGATTTCACGATACATGGCTCCGTCCATTTTCCCGTTTATGCGAATAAGTTGTCCTGTGCCCTTAGCAGAAAAACACCCCCAAAGCAAAATGTTTCCACCCCCATGCTTGACGGTGGGGACGGTGTTTTGGGGGTCATAGGCAGCATTTTTCTTCCTCCAAACACAGCGAGTTGAGTTAATGCCAAAGAGCTCTATTTTGGTCTCATCAGACCACAGCACCTTCTCCCAGTCACTCTCTGAATCATTCAGGTGTTCATTGGCAAACTTCAGACGGGCCTGCACATGTGCCTTCCTGAGCAGGGGGACCTTGCGAGCCCTGCAGGATTTTAATCCATTGCGGTGTAATGTGTTTCCAATGGTTTTCTTGGTGACTGTGGTCCCTGCTAATTTGAGGTCATTAACTAACTCCTCCCGTGTAGTTCTAGGATGCTTTTTCACCTTTCTCAGAACCATTGACACCCCACGAGGTGAGATCTTGCGTGGAGCCCCAGAGCGAGGTCGATTGATGGTCATTTTGTGCTACTTCCATTTTCGAACAATCGCACCAACAGTTGTCACCTTCTCTCCCAGCTTCTTGCTAATGGTTTTGTAGCCCATTCCAGCCTTGTGCAGGTCTACAATTTTGTCTCTGACATCCTTGGACAGCTCTTTGGTCTTTCCCATGTTGGAGAGTTTGGAGTCTGCTTGATTGATTGATTCTGTGGACAGGTGTCTTTTATACAGGTGACTAGTTAAGACAGGTGTCCTTAATGAGGGTGACTAATTGAGTAGAAGTGTCTAACCACTCTGTGGGAGCCAGAACTCTTAATGGTTGGTAGGGGTTCAAATACTTATTTCACTCAATGAAATGCAAATCAGTTGCTATCTTTTATTTAAAGTTATTTTTTCGATTTTCCTTTTGATGTGCTATCTGCCACTGTTACAATAAACCTACCATTGAAATGATACTGTTCTGAGACTTTTCATTTCTTTGTCATTGGACAAACTTACAAAATCAGTGAGGGGTCAAATAATTATTTCCTCCACTGTATAGCCGCCAACGTGAACTGAGAATGTATTTTTCAGTTTTTACTGAAATAGGCCACTAAACGCTTTCAACACATATAACCGCCGCCGACGTGAACTGAGAATGTATTTTTCTTTTTGTACTGAAATACCAAATAACAGATATAACTGCATCACTGACTGATTGCTACCGCCGCTACTTCCGTGAACCCCTGCACCACTACTTCCCGGGTAGGCTGGTGCAAAGCAAGTGCTCTACCCCGGGCACGTTTGGCTCCCGACCTCCCACTGCTGCCACCCTGCTTAATCCCAGCCATGCTTTCAACACATATAACAGCCAATGTGAGCTGATAATTTTTCTGTTTGTACCGAAATAGGCCACTAAACGCTTTCAACACATATAACCGCCGCTGACGTGAACTAAGAATGTATTTTTCTGTTTGTACTGATATACAGTCGTGGCCAAAAGTTTTGAGAATGACACAAATATTAGTTTTCACAAAGTTCGCTGCTAAACTGCTTTTAGATCTTTGTTTCAGTTGTTTCTGTGATGTAGTGAAATATAATTACACACACTTCATACGTTTCAAAGGCTTTTATCGACAATTACATGACATTTATGCAAAGACTCAGTATTTGTAGTGTTGGCCCTTCTTTTTCAGGACTAGAGTTGAGCGAACACCTGGATGTTCGGGTTCGAGAAGTTCGGCCAAACTTCCCGGAAATGTTCGGGTTCAGGATCCGAACCCGACGCGAACTTCGTCCCGAACCCGAACCCCATTGAAGTCAATGGAAACCCGAACTTTTGGGCACTAAAAAGGCTGTAAAACAGCCCAGGAAAGAGCTAGAGGGCTGCAAAAGACAGCAACATGTAGGTAAATCCCCTGCAAACAAATGTGGATAGGGAAAAAAATTAAAATAAAAAAAATAAAAATAAAAATGAACCAATATCAATTGGACAGAGGTCCCATAGCAGAGAATCTGGCTTCACGTCAGCAGAGAATCAGTCTCTTCATGCAATAGCAAAAAATCTGGCTTCATGTCAGCAGAAAATCAGTCTCTTCATGCCATAGCAGAGAATCTGGCTTCATGTCAGCGCAGAATCAGTCTTCATGTCATAGCAGAGAATCAGGTTTTACGTCACCCACCACTGGAACAGGCCACTGTCACATATTTAGGCCCAGGCACCCAGGCAGAGGAGAGAGGTCCCGTAACAGAGAATCTGGCCTTATGTCAGCACAGAATCAGTCTTCATGTCATAGCAGAGAATCAGGCTTTACGTCACCCACCACTGGAACAGGCCACTGTCACATATTTAGGTCCAGGCACCCAGGCAGAGGAGAGAGGACCCGTAACAGAGAATCTGGCCTTATGTCAGCACAGAATCAGTCTTCATGTCATAGCAGAGAATCAGGCTTCACGTCACCCACCACTGGAACAGGCCACTGTCACATATTTAGGCCCAGGCACCCAGGCAGAGGAGAGAGGTCCCGTAACAGAGAATCTGGCCTTATGTCAGCACAGAATCAGTCTTCATGTCATAGCAGAGAATCAGGCTTTACGTCACCCACCACTGGAACAGGCCACTGTCACATATTTAGGCCCAGGCACCCAGGCAGAGGAGAGAGGTCCCGTAACAGAGAATCTGGCCTTATGTCAGCACAGAATCTGTCTTCATGTCATAGCAGAGAATCAGGCTTTACGTCACCCACCACTGGAACAGGCCACTGTCACATATTTAGGCCCAGGCACCCAGGCAGAGGAGAGAGGTCCCGTAACAGAGAATGTGGCCTTATGTCAGCACAGAATCAGTCTTCATGTCATAGCAGAGAATCAGGCTTTAAGTCACCCACCACTGGAACAGGCCACTGTCACATATTTAGGCCCCGGCACCCAGACAGAGGAGAGAGGTCCCGTAACAGAGAATCTGGCCTTATGTCAGCGCAGAATCAGTCTTCATGTCATAGCAGAGAATCAGGCTTCACGTCACCCACCACTGGAACAGGCCACTGTCACATATTTAGACACAGGCACACAGGCAGAGGAGAGAGGTCCCGTAACAGAGAATCTGGCCTTATGTCAGCACAGAATCTGTCTTCATGTCATAGCAGAGAATTAGGCTTCACGTCACCCACCACTGGAACAAACCACTGTCACATATTTAGGCCCAGGCACCCAGGCAGAGGAGAGAGGTCCCGTAACAGAGAATCTGGCCTTATGTCAGCACAGAATCAGTCTTCATGTCATAGCAGAGAATCAGGCTTTACGTCACCCACCACTTGAACAGGCCACTGTCACATATTTAGGCCCAGGCACCCAGGCAGAGGAGAGGGGTCCCGTAACAGAGAATCTGGCCTTATGTCAGCACAGAATCAGTCTTCATGTCATAGCAGAGAATCAGGCTTTACGTCACCCACCACTGGAACAGGCCACTGTCACATATTTAGGCCCAGGCACCCAGGCAGAGGAGAGAGGTCCCGTAACAGAGAATCTGGCCTTATGTCAGCACAGAATCAGTCTTCATGTCATAGCAGAGAATCAGGCTTTACGTCACCCACCACTGGAACAGGCCACTGTCACATATTTAGGCCCCGGCACCCAGACAGAGGAGAGAGGTCCCGTAACAGAGAATCTGGCCTTATGTCAGCGCAGAATCAGTCTTCATGTCATAGCAGAGAATCAGGCTTCACGTCACCCACCACTGGAACAGGCCACTGTCACATATTTAGACCCAGGCACACAGGCAGAGGAGAGAGGTCCCGTAACAGAGAATCTGGCCTTATGTCAGCACAGAATCTGTCTTCATGTCATAGCAGAGAATTAGGCTTCACGTCACCCACCACTGGAACAAACCACTGTCACATATTTAGGCCCAGGCACCAAGGCAGAGGAGAGAGGTCCCGTAACAGAGAATCTGGCCTTATGTCAGCACAGAATCAGTCTTCATGTCATAGCAGAGAATCAGGCTTTACGTCACCCACCACTGGAACAGGCCACTGTCACATATTTAGGCCCCGGCACCCAGACAGAGGAGAGAGGTCCCGTAACAGAGAATCTGGCCTTATGTCAGCGCAGAATCAGTCTTCATATCATAGCAGAGAATCAGGCTTCACGTCACCCACCACTGGAACAAACCACTGTCACATATTTAGGCCCAGGCACCCAGGCAGAGGAGAGAGGTCCCGAAACAGAAAATCTGGCCTTATGTCAGCACAGAATCTGTCTTCATGTCATAGCAGAGAATCAGGCTTCACGTCACCCACCACTGGAACAGGCCACTGTCACATATTTAGGCCCAGGCACCCAGGCAGAGGAGAGAGGTCCCGTAACAGAGAATCTGGCCATATGTCAGCACAGAATCAGTCTTCATGTCATAGCAGAGAATCAGGCTTCACGTCACCCACCACTGGAACAGGCCACTGTCACATATTTAGGCCCAGGCACCCAGGCAGAGTAGAGAGGTCACGTAACAGTGAATCTGGCCTTATGTCAGCACAGAATCAGTCTTCATGTCATAGCAGAGAATCAGGCTTCACGTCACCTACCACTGGAACAGGCCACTGTCACATATTTAGGCCCAGGCACACAGTCAGAGGAGAGAGGTCCAGTAACAGAGAATCTGGCCTTATGTCAGCACAGAATCAGTCTTCATGTCATAGCAGAGAATCAGGCATCACGTCACACACCATTGGAACAGGCCACTGACACATATTTAGGCCCAGGCACCCATGCAGAAGAGAGAGGTCCCGTAACAGAGAATCTGGCCTTATGTCAGCGCAGAATATGTCTTCAATTCATAGCTGAGAATCAGGCTTCACGTCACCCACCACTAGAACAGGCCACTCTCACATATTTAGGCCCAGGCACCCAGGCAGAGGAGAGAGGTCCCGTAACAGAGAATCTGGCCTTATGTCAGCACAGAATCAGTCTTCATGTCATAGCAGAGAATCAGGCTTCACGTCACCCACCACTGGAACAGGCCACTGTCACATATTTAGGCCCAGGCACCCAGGCAGAGGAGAGAGGTCCCGTAACAGTGAATCTGGCCTTATGTCAGCACAGAATCAGTCTTCATGTCATAGCAGAGAATCAGGCTTCACGTCACCCACCACTGGAACAGGCCACTGTCACATATTTAGGCCCAGGCACCAAGGCAGAGGAGAGAGGTCCCGTAACAGAGAATCTGGCCTTATGTCAGCACAGAATCAGTCTTCATGTCATAGCAGAGAATCAGGCTTTACGTCACCCACCACTGGAACAGGCCACTGTCACATATTTAGGCCCCGGCACCCAGACAGAGGAGAGAGGTCCCGTAACAGAGAATCTGGCCTTATGTCAGCGCAGAATCAGTCTTCATGTCATAGCAGAGAATCAGGCTTTACGTCACCCACCACTTGAACAGACCACTGTCACATATTTAGGCCCAGGCACCCAGGCAGAGGAGAGGGGTCCCGTAACAGAGAATCTGGCCTTATGTCAGCACAGAATCAGTCTTCATGTCATAGCAGAGAATCAGGCTTTACGTCACCCACCACTGGAACAGGCCACTGTCACATATTTAGGCCCAGGCACCCAGGCAGAGGAGAGAGGTCCCGTAACAGAGAATCTGGCCTTATGTCAGCACAGAATCAGTCTTCATGTCATAGCAGAGAATCAGGCTTTACGTCACCCACCACTGGAACAGGCCACTGTCACATATTTAGGCCCCGGCACCCAGACAGAGGAGAGAGGTCCCGTAACAGAGAATCTGGCCTTATGTCAGCGCAGAATCAGTCTTCATGTCATAGCAGAGAATCAGGCTTCACGTCACCCACCACTGGAACAGGCCACTGTCACATATTTAGACCCAGGCACACAGGCAGAGGAGAGAGGTCCCGTAACAGAGAATCTGGCCTTATGTCAGCACAGAATCTGTCTTCATGTCATAGCAGAGAATTAGGCTTCACGTCACCCACCACTGGAACAAACCACTGTCACATATTTAGGCCCAGGCACCAAGGCAGAGGAGAGAGGTCCCGTAACAGAGAATCTGGCCTTATGTCAGCACAGAATCAGTCTTCATGTCATAGCAGAGAATCAGGCTTTACGTCACCCACCACTGGAACAGGCCACTGTCACATATTTAGGCCCCGGCACCCAGACAGAGGAGAGAGGTCCCGTAACAGAGAATCTGGCCTTATGTCAGCGCAGAATCAGTCTTCATATCATAGCAGAGAATCAGGCTTCACGTCACCCACCACTGGAACAAACCACTGTCACATATTTAGGCCCAGGCACCCAGGCAGAGGAGAGAGGTCCCGAAACAGAAAATCTGGCCTTATGTCAGCACAGAATCTGTCTTCATGTCATAGCAGAGAATCAGGCTTCACGTCACCCACCACTGGAACAGGCCACTGTCACATATTTAGGCCCAGGCACCCAGGCAGAGGAGAGAGGTCCCGTAACAGAGAATCTGGCCATATGTCAGCACAGAATCAGTCTTCATGTCATAGCAGAGAATCAGGCTTCACGTCACCCACCACTGGAACAGGCCACTGTCACATATTTAGGCCCAGGCACCCAGGCAGAGTAGAGAGGTCACGTAACAGTGAATCTGGCCTTATGTCAGCACAGAATCAGTCTTCATGTCATAGCAGAGAATCAGGCTTCACGTCACCTACCACTGGAACAGGCCACTGTCACATATTTAGGCCCAGGCACCCAGGCAGAGGAGAGAGGTCCAGTAACAGAGAATCTGGCCTTATGTCAGCACAGAATCAGTCTTCATGTCATAGCAGAGAATCAGGCTTCACGTCACACACCATTGGAACAGGCCACTGACACATATTTAGGCCCAGGCACCCATGCAGAAGAGAGAGGTCCCGTAACAGAGAATCTGGCCTTATGTCAGCGCAGAATATGTCTTCAATTCATAGCAGAGAATCAGGCTTCACGTCACCCACCACTAGAACAGGCCACTCTCACATATTTAGGCCCAGGCACCCAGGCAGAGGAGAGAGGTCCCGTAACAGAGAATCTGGCCTTATGTCAGCACAGAATCAGTCTTCATGTCATAGCAGAGAATCAGGCTTCACGTCACCCACCACTGGAACAGGCCACTGTCACATATTTAGGCCCAGGCACCCAGGCAGAGGAGAGAGGTCCCGTAACAGTGAATCTGGCCTTATGTCAGCACAGAATCAGTCTTCATGTCATAGCAGAGAATCAGGCTTCACGTCACCCACCACTGGAACAGGCCACTGTCACATATTTAGGCCCAGGCACCAAGGCAGAGGAGAGAGGTCCCGTAACAGAGAATCTGGCCTTATGTCAGCACAGAATCAGTCTTCATGTCATAGCAGAGAATCAGGCTTCACGTCACCCACCATTGGTACAGGCCACTGTCACATATTTAGGCCCAGGCACCCAGACAGAGGAGAGAGGTCCCGTAACAGAGAATCTGGCCTTATGTCAGCACAGAATCTGTCTTCAATTCATAGCAGAGAATCAGGCTTCACGTCACCCACCACTGGAACAGGCCACTGTCACATATTTAGGCCCAGGCACCCAGGCAGAG
>NC_053393.1:195975885-195986947 GCF_905171765.1 Bufo bufo
TAGATAATTGCATTAATGAGAAATAGAACAGGTGTTCCTAATAATTCTTTAGGTGAGTGTATAACACCCCTGCTTCCATCAGTTTTTTTGTGGGCAACTTGTCTATCATACCAGTAGAAATGATTTGCTCCAATAGCGTTTGTCACTCTGTGCAGCTGCGGTAACGCAGCAAAGCCGCAAACAAATGCTGCACTACCCAAATGAACTATATAGAAAGTATATTATTGGTATATAACACCCCTGCTTCAATCACTTTTTTTAGGGGGCAACCAGTATATCACACCAGTAGAAATAATTTGTTCCAATAGCGTTTGTCACTCTGTGTACCTGCAGTATCGCAGCAGATTCGCATACAACTGCTGCACAATACAAATATACTATAATATACTTTGTATGTTAGAAAGTATATTATAAGTATATTACATAGCACACCTATACTAGTCCTATCACACCTATACTAGTCCTTAAAAGAACTTTTTTGTCCCCAACAGTCTGTCCCTGCTCCAGACAGCAAAGTCTCCCTACACTGGCAAAAGACTGAATATAAAATGGCGTCCAGATCTGGTTTATTTAAAAGGTAGGGGGTATGTCCATGTGCTGAAATGTCTCAATTGGCTGTCCTGTCCCACCTGATAAATGTGTCATGGGTCAAAGTTCTTTACAATGTAAAAGAATATTGCGCAGACGGATATCGACATATGTTCGCCCATTCGACAAACCGCAAACGAGCAAAGTTTGCCGTGAAATTACCGCCGGGCGAACTGCAAGCCCATCTCTAGCTGTTAGTATACCTAAAATGAAGACCAGAGTGATCTGGTTACCATACTATATGCCTCCCGATACCATAATCCCATAAGTAGGACTAGTGCAGCATTCTCTTGTGAAGACCTCTTCCTGACATTGCCCACGTAGTTTCCAGAACAATCTCTGGCTATCATTGCATCCAGGACAAAAGCAGGACTCATTGCTAAAGAGGATTGACCTTGATTCCAGCTTCTATTGCCCTTTTGCTTTGCCTTTGAGAGAAGTTGTGTGAGGCCAATGGAATGCCTGTAGCCCAATGTCGTTCAAACACTTTCTGATGGTTTGTGTAGACACTGTTTGCCACCCTAGGCTTGAGATCTGATGTACAGTGCTGCCCATAATTATTCATACCCCTGGCAAATTTTGACTTAGTTACTTTTATTCAACCAGCAAGTAATTTTTCGACGGGAAATTACATAGGTGTCTCCCAAAAGATAATAAGACGATGTACAAGAGTCATTATTGTGGAAAAAAACATTTCTCAGCTTTTATTTAAATTTGAGCAAAAAATACAAGATGTTCCGCACTGTGGAAAATCTCAGAGGACGTGGTCGGAAGCCAAAAGTGACACCTGTGCTGGCCAGGAGGATAGTTAGAGAGGTGAAAAAGAATCCAAGGATCACCACCAAGGCCATCCTGGTGAATCTGGGCTCTGCTGGTGGCAATGTCTCAAGGCAGACAATCCAACGGACACTGCACACTGCTGGGTTCCACTTCTCCAGATAAGGCACACAAAAGCTTGCTTGGCCTTTGCAAAAGCTCATCTGGACAAAGAAGAAGACTTCTGGTCTTCTGTGTTATGGTCAGATGAAACAAAAATTTAATTGTTTGGTCACAATGATGTTTCCTTCATTCGGCGTAAAAAAGGAGAAGCCTTTAACCCAAAGAACACCATCCCCACTGTCAACATGGTGGTGGGAACCTAATGCTTTGGGGGTGTTTTTCAGCCAATGGACCAGGGAACCTAATCACAGTAGACGGCACCATGAAAAAAGAGCAATACATAAGGATTGTCAACAACAACATCAGGAAGTCTGCAGAGAAACTTGGCCTTGGGCACCAGTGGACATTTCAGCATGACAATGACCCAAAACACACAGCAAAAGTGGTGAAGAAATGGTTAGCAGACAACAACATTAACGTTTTTGAGTGGCCCAGCCAGAGTCCAGACTTGAATCCAATTGAGAATCTGTGGAGGAAGCTAAAGATCAGGGTGATGGCAAGAAGACCCTCCAACCTGAAAGTTTTGGAGCTCATTGCTAAAGATGAATGGTCAAATATACCTATAGAGACATGCAAAAAGCTGGTCTGCAATTATAGGAAGCGTTTGATTGCTGTAATAGCCAATAAAGGCTTTTCTATTGATTATTGAGAAGGGTATGATTAATTTTGGACTGGACACTTTTTGCTCAAATGCAAATAAAAGCTGATAAATGCTTTTTTTCCCCACAATAATGACTCTTGTACATCGTCTTATTATCTTTTGGGAGACACCTATGTCATTTCCTGTCAAAAAATTACTTGCTGGTTGAATAAAAGTAACTTTAAGTAAAAATTTGCCAGGGGTATGAATAATTATGGGTAGCACTGTACAATTTCACTTGCAATACAGAACAGATCACTATGCACCATTCTTGCAATCACATCATTGGTCTGTGCAGAGGTTTGCCCCTGTGCACCACTTGCTGTCATTCCAGTTCATCATTGTTCTCCAAACCACCGGGACATGCAATATTGCACAATACTCACATCTTGACCTAGGTGCATACAGGTCAGCCTGGATGATAAACCGAGGTCTCTCAGGTCAAGGATTCTGTCCCTCTCATTTGTGACAAGTGGTGATAACTGGGATCTCGGCGAACAGAAAGCATTAGACAATTATGCCACATGTCTTGATCCAATTTTTGAGATTTCATGTGGCCCATTTCATGTGTGCTTTCAATCATTTAGCTTTTATCCCTTTCCCACGTGCCACAGATTGGAGCTAGGTACTTAAACATTTGATAAGCTGCAGATCTTAGCAACGCCTGTTACTTCCTCGATTTTCATATCCTTATGGCTTGTACTTATCGTTATAGCAGTTTTAATTTTAAGGAATGTACTTAGCATATAATAGCAATAATAATAATAATTTATTTACAGAATTGCTATTATTTGGCCACTTTGTCTCATAAAAATTTGATAAAAATTGATCAAAAAGCCACATGTACCCAAGATGGTACAAAAAAACACAGCTTTTCCAGAAAAAGAAAAAACTCTCAAAAAAAATAAAAAGGTTATGAACCAGCAAGATCCATGTTCCAAAATCCAAATAGCACTCATTCTCTTCTGAGCCCTGCTATCTCCCCAAAAAGCTGTTTATGACCACATATTGGGTGTTGTCCCTGGAGACAATTGCAGTTTGTAAGGTGCTTTTTCTCAAATTAACCCTTGTGAAAAATAAAAATTTTGGGGTTAAATCAACACACTATAAAAAAAAAATATTTTTTCATTTTCACAGTCCATGTTAAAGTGTAAGCCATTTAAAGTATGTGTAGCTTTTCAGAATAAGTTACTATGTGGGTGCATATGAGAGATTACACTATTTCTGGCCATTATGTGACTTGCATCTGACATTTATAGCAGTGTTTCTCTCTTAAATCTGTCTGTAATTCTATTTTTCTGAACTAGTAGGTGAAGACTACCTGGAATCATGTCTATTGATAGACTACACATGGACAAACAACAAATCATGCTTTCTAACTATTTATAGTAAATCCTCAGCAAAAGCAACACATAGTGGAGGTCATTACACAACAGAGCTTATATAGAGCAGAGCAGTTTTATTAAAATTCAACATCTTACAGCAGACACTGTGTCAGTCACTCCAGGACTTCCTGCGTACAGCAGCTCCTCCTCCACCTTACCATTCCCCCTCCCCTCTCTCCTCTCCATATACTTCTATGTAATCTGATCCTTCAGTGAACACGGAGCACGTCTTCACTGAAGTCCTATTCAGTATTATTCATTCATGAAAATAGTGAAATGATAGTTACTTTTTAATAAAGTCTAAACAACAACCCCAAAATGGGGTCATTTCTTGGGTTTTTCTACTGTATTGGTACCTTGGGTCATTGCAAATGCAACATGGCACCCGAAACCCATTTAAGTAAAATTTGCACTTTAAAATCCAAATAGCACTTTTTTTGCCCAAACATCAGTCCATGACTACATATGGGGTATCAAGCTATGGGATTCTTTTTCTTCTTTTACCCCTTATGAAAATGAAATATATTTGAGTAAAAAAATATACTAGTGGGAAAAAGACCTTTTTATATTTTCCAGTCCAATGTTAATGAAGTCTAGGAAACACCTGTGGTGTCAAAACCATTACTTCACCCCTAGATTTATTCTTTGAGGGGTGATTTTTACAAAATGAAGTCCTGTGGGTTTCAACTATTCATCAGAGTCATTGCAAATGTGACATAGTGCCCAAACACATTCAAGCAAAATCTATGCCTCAAGAGCATACAATGTTTGCTACACAGCTAGATGATTTTCTTGACGGGTGTTGTTTCCAAAATGGTGTGTTTGTTTTTATGTTCTGGCACCTGAAGGTCTCTGCAAACCTTAAATGGTGCCTGAGAAATATCCTCATAAAAACAAGATCTCGAAATCCAGAAGGTGCTCCTTTATATCAGAGGCCTGAGTCAATTAGCATTCAACATATGCGATATTCACAATAATTCACAATAATTAATATTTCCTGTTGTGTTAAACAAAAATTAAAATTGAAAGTCTGAAAAAATTGAAAATTTTTTTTTTTTATTTTGCTTTAATTCCTGTGAAGGAGCTTAAGGGTTAACACACTTCATTAATCTCATTTTGAATCTCCAATATCTTGAATTTGGTTTAATTCCTGTGAAGCGGCTAAAAGGGTATCATACTTTATTAATGTGATTTTGAATACTTTAAGAGGTGCAGTTTTCAAAATGTGGTGATTTATGGGGGTTAGAATATGTAGTTATTAAAAAGTCCCTTCAGAACTAAATTGATCCCTAAAAAAAATTATTTTGGAAAATTTCTTGAAAATTTGGAAAAGTATTGTAAAACTTTTAAATCTTCTAATGTCCTGTGAAAATGAAAAGACATTTAAGATATGATGTCAACATAAAGTAGACTAATGGAATTGTATTGCTAAAAACTTATTACTGTCATGATATGTACAATATATCAATAAAAGATAATAAACTCAGAATCACTTGGATAAAGTATAAGCATTTCAAAGTTATTACCACAAAAGGTGACACATCAGATTTTTGAAAATGAGGCTGTGTCCATAATGATTTGAAGACACCTTTTTCCATTTATATAATTGTTGCATGTGTACCTACCATACTTTTAAAGAAATGTTAACAGCCACTCTACTTTCACTCGTGTGCCCGATTTTGCAGGAATAAAAAGGAATCCACTTGTTAACTGATTTGATTTCTATTTATTATGGATCAATAATTTAGCAAATTGCCTTTTTACACTCCCTTGTCCACGATATAATAAAAAAAAAACAGGTAAGGATGCAGCAAGAGAGAAAATTTACAATGTATTTCTAAATAGTCCCATTTACATTTAAGAAATGTTCCAACTCGTGCAACTATTTAAACTTGAGATCTGTATTGAGCCAATTATAGCATTTTTATGCTGTAGGGTAATTACAATGTTTTAATCACTAAAAAATGATTAGAGTGATAAATGTGATTCTACTGTATCCAAGATGTGACTGTGTGACCTGTCATACTGTTAAATTGATTAAGGGATTAGGACAAAACATCATACCTATTGTAAATTATGAGATGATCTTGAAAATTTCGTCCATTAATTTTCCCCATTAAAGATTAAATGATGCAAAACAACCTTCTTTAAATTTTGTTTATCACAACTGTATTGATTTTGTGGTCTGCAAATTGAGGATCTGCTAAATACAAATGCTGTCTGTGTGCATTTTGCACTTTTTGATGGTCCCATTGTAAAAATGACAATTTTTGTACGCAAAACAGACAAAAATAGGACATGTTCGATGATTTGTTGCATGGCGTTTTGCCACCCCCATAGAAATTAATGGGTTCAAGTCCGATCCACGTTGTTTGAATGTAACCTAAGAAGCGGAAAAAAATCTGCAAAAAAGTGTTATTGGTATATGCCAATCATAAAATTTGTATTCTAGTTGATTTAACCTCTTCCGGACACATGACGTACCGGTACGCCATGTTGTCCCGGTACTTAAGGACACATGACGTACCGGTACGTCATGTATAGTTCCGATCACCGCCGCCCTGCGGGCAGTGATCGGGACTGGGTGCCTGCTCAAATCATTGAGCAGGCACCTTGGGTCAATGCGCCAAGTGGTCCTGTGACCCCCCCGTGTCAGCGATCGCAGCAAAACGCAGGTCAATTCAGACCTGCGGTTTGCTCCGTTTCCGGGTTATTCGGGTCTCTGGGGACCCGATAACCCGGAACAGGATGGTGATCGGTGGTGTGATAATACACCACCAATCACCATCCTGCGATCCTGAGAGGTGATGGTGACATCACCTCTCAGGATCGCCTCTCATTGGTCGGCTGGGAGGATGGGCAGTTCAAACTACTGCAGCGCATCTCTCCTCCTCCTTTTTAGTCCGGGAGCTGAGGAGAGAGGAGCGCTGCATCGGATCTCAGAGCCAGCACCCCCATCTGTGCAGGGATCATCAGCCAGCACACCATCTGTGCCCCAGCACCCCCATCTGTGCACCAAGGTATTTAGGGAAAGGTTAGGGAAAGGTTAGGTTAGGCAGGGATATTCAGGGAAAGTTAGTGAGAAAAAAAACAGATTTTTTTTTTGTTGCATCACCCTAAATCGGGTGTCTGGGGTCCACAGCACAGCTGTGTGACCTAGACTCCCCAGGGGTGCTGCAGCTTGCCCCCCCTCAACTTTTTTTGGGGCACAAGCAGTTTTTCTGCGTACGCTGTGCACTCTTAGCGTCCAGCCACTGTTAACGCATCGCACACCCCACCGCTGATCAACTTCGGATGGTTGATCAGCGATTTAGATTTTTTTTCACATTTTTTGCCCTTTTTTTAGTTATTTTTTTTTGTCTGTTAGCTTTAGGGTAAGTTTGCACACACACACACCAAATAAAGTTTATCACGCACACACACGCACACACGCACACACACACTCCCCTATGGCCCGCCGGATGTTCTCGACTGAGGAGGCATATGCCCAGCTTGCCTCCGAGTCCGAGAGTCTCAGTGAGGACGATGATGACCCCACTTTTCTTTTGTCATCCGCGTCCTCCTCCTCATCTAGCGATGATGATAAGCCCCCAAGGCGGCAGAGACGCCGCCAGGCAGAGCAAGGGGACCGCCATGCTAGGTACCCTGTGGCCCACACTAGTACGAGAAGCTCTGGGGCTCGTACTAGTTTTCCGGCCCACCAGTTAAGTCGACCGGAGCCCCCTGCCGGTGAACTTGTCTGGTATACCCCAGAGCTTTTTTAACCCGTGATTCCTGATTTTGTAGGCCAACCAGGAATCCAGATTTCCACAGTGGCTTCACTGAATATGACTATTTTAGTGTTTTATTCAGTGACCACTTTGTAAATCGAATGATGGAGCAAACAAACCTGTATGCCCAACAGTTTGTTGCTCAACACCCGGGCTCCTTTTTGGATAGGCCCGGTGGCTGGACTCCAGTCAGTGCAGCCGAGATGAGGAAGTTTTGGGCCTCGTGCTGCACTTGGGCCTAGTCAAGAAACCTAGTGTCAGGCATTACTGGAGTGGGTGACGTCCTCTACCAGACCCCACTTTACAGTACGCCATGACACGCTCCCGGTTTGAGGCCATCCGGAAATGCCTGCATTATGCAGATAATGCAGCATGTCCCCCCAAGGTAATCCTGCCTATGACTGCCTGTACAAAATCAAGCCGGTCATTGATCACTTTAGGGCCAAATTTGTGCAGGCCTATGTACCTGGAAGGGAGGTCGCGGTTGATAAATCTTTCATTGCTTTCAAGGGGAGACTCATTTTCCGCCAATATGTTCCCTCTAAGTGGGCGAGGTATGGCGTGAAGCTGTACAAAATTTGTGAGAGTACCTCAGGGTACACTTACAAGTTTCCTGTGTACGAGGGCCGAGATTCCCGTATTCAACCCCCAGAATGTCCCCCCACTCTGGGTGTTAGCGGGAAACTTGTGTGGGACTTATGCACCCACTGCTAGATAAGGGTTACCACCTGTACGTGGATAACTTTTATACTAGTATCCCCTTGTTCCAGTCCCTCGCTGCCAGATCCTCGTCCGCTTGTGGGACCCTACGGAAAAATTTACGCGGTCTCCCTACCCACCCCCTCCTGGTACCTATCCCCAGCGGTGCGACCCGTGCCCTTACCAGTGGAAACCTGTTGCTGGTCAGATATAAGGACAAGAGGGATGTCTTGTACTGTCCACAATTCATGTTAACGGCATCACCCCTGTCCCTGTGCGAGGTACCGAGGCAACGGTCCTCAAGCCCGATTGTATCATTGACTACAGTCGGTATATGGGAGGAGTTGATCTCTCTGATCAAGTCCTCAAGCCATATAATGCCATGCGCAAAATCCGGTATGGTACAAAAAAGTTGCAGTCTACTTGGTACAGGTTGCCTTGTACAACTCTTTTGTGCTGTCCCAGAGCTCTGGCAAACATGGACATTCCTTCAGTTCTATGAGGCAGTCCTCAAGGACCTGACCTTTTCTGACCGGGAAAGAGCAGGCCGGAGTACCTTGGGAACTGGAGGCGCCCGGATTGACCCTGGTCAACACTTTCTAGGTGTGGTCCCCCATACTGGAAAGAAGGGACGGACCCAAAAAAGGTACAAAATGTGTCACAGGAGGGGGATACAGAAGGACACCACTACTCAGTGTGACACGTGCCCTGATCATCCGGGCCTCTGCATTATTGGTTGCTTCAGGGAGTACCACACTTCCATGGAGTACTAAATTAATGTTTGCAATTTTATTTTATTTTTTCACCTTACATCACAAAAATTGTAATAGCAAGCGTTCAAAAAGTCCTATGCCCCTTAAAATCATGCCAATAAAACCGTCCTCTCATCCCACAAAAAATGAACCCCTACCTAAGATAATCAGATAAAAACTTTAAAAAAACTGACTCTTAGGCTCCTTTCACACGAGCAAGATTTGAACGCATTGTACCCGCACTGAATCCGGACCCATTCATTTCTATGGGGCTGTGTACATGAGCGGTAATTTTTTACGCATCACTTGTGCGTTGCGTGAAAATCGCAGCATGTTCTATATTGTGCGTTTTTCATGCAACGCAGGCCCCATAGAAGTGAATGGGGCTGCGTGAAAATCGCAAGCATCCGCAAGCAAGTGCAGATGCGGTGCGATTTTCACGCACGGTTGCTAGGAGACGATCGGGATGGGGACCCGATCATTCATATTTTTCCTTATAACTTGGTTATAAGGGAAAATAATAGCATTCTGAATACAGAATATATAGTACAATAGGGCTGGAGGGGTTAAAAAAAAATATATATTTTTTTTTACTCACCTTAATCCACTTGTTCGCGCAGCCCGGCTTCTCTTCTGTCTTCATCTTTGCTGTGCACAGGAAAAGGACCTGTGGTGACGTCACTGCGCTCATGACATGGTCCGTCACATGATCCATCACTATGGTGATGGATCATGTGATGGACCATGTCATGAGCGCAGTGATGTCATCAAAGGTCCTTTGCCCAGTTCCTGAAGAAAGAAGAAAGAAGAGAAGCCAGGCTGCGCGAACAATTGGATTAAGGTTAAATATTTTTTTATTTTTTTTAACCCCTCCAGCCCTATTGTACTATGCATTCTGTATTAAGAATGCTATTATTTTCCCTTATAACCATGTTATCTACAGAACACCTATCCCAAACCCGAACTTCTATGAAGATGTTCGAATTTGGGTGCCAACCATGCAGATTTTTCTCACGCGCGTGCAAAACGCATTACAATGTTTTGCACTTGTGCGGAAAAATCGCGCATGTTCCCGCAACCCACCCGCATCTTTTCCTGCAACGCCCGTGTGAAACCAGCCTAAGACTATGGAGATACTAAAATGTTTTTTTTTTTTATAATAAGAAAATATAGTGTAAAACATAAATAAATAAAAAAAAGTAGACATATTAGGTATCGCCGCATCCGTAAGAATCTGCTCTATAAAAATACCCCATGACCTAACCCCTCAGATGAACACGGTAAATTTTTTTAAAATAAAAACGGTGCCAAAAAAGGTATTTTTTGTCACCTTACATCACAAAAATTGTAATAGCAAGCGATCAAAAAGTCATATGCCCCCCAAAATAGTGCCAATAAAAACATCCTCTCATCCCACAAATAATGAGCCCCTAACTAAGATAATCGGCTAAAAACAAAAAAAAAAATGACTCTTAGACTGTAGAGATACTAAAATGTTTTTTTTTTGGTTTATCAAAAGATAATATAGCGTAAAACATAAATAAATAAATAAAAAGTAGACATATTAGGTATCGAAGTGTCCGTAAGAATCTGCTCTATAAAAATACCCCATGACCTAGCCCCTCAGATGAACACGGTCAATTTTTTTTTATAAAAACGGTGCCAAAACAGCAATTTTTGGGCAAATCAAGGGTTAACAGCCAAACAAAACTTTATATTTTTTACCCTGATTCTGCAGTTTACAGAAACACCCCATATGTGGTCGTAAACTACTGTATCACCAAACGGCAGGGCGCAGAAGGAGAGGAACGCCGTATGGTTTCTGGAATGCAGATTTTGATGGATTTTTATTTTTGGCACCATGTCCTATTTGAAGCGCCCCTGATGCACCCCTAGAGTAGAAACTCAATAAAAGCGACTCCATCTAAGAAACTACACCCCTCTAGGTATTAAAAACTGATTTTACAAACTTTATTTAGGTGGAACACAGTTTATGGCAAATGAAGAAATTTCTGAATTTCTATTTTTGGTAACCTTGCCTCCAAAAATGTAATATAGACAGGGGCGTAGCTATAGAGGGTGCAGAGGTAGCAGTCGCTACCGGGCCCAGGAGCCTGAGGGGCCCCTAAGACCCTTGTGCCACATAAGTGGACACTGGTATTATTGAAAGTACATGCTGGTCAAGTTACACCTCTGGCTGAAGGGAACGGGTTAGGTCAAGAATTTGGATTGAGGGGGAGGAAGGTGCGTTTCATCATTTTTGCCTCATTGTGGCACGAAGGCTATGTG